>NW_007260930.1:0-16022 GCF_000164805.1 Carlito syrichta
GCTTTGGTGCAGGATTTCCCAAGCTCCCTGCTCGGTTAATGCCAGCTCCCCTCTCAGAGGTTAGAAATGTGCCCCAGGCAGTTCGATCCTATGACTGAAATGAGGACCTTCTGCTAAGAAAGGTCAGGGACAAATCCCTCACCTGGGGACATTTCTTCCTACATAATCCCATTATTCCTGATCAAAAGCAAGTCGCCCTGTGAACACACCACATGCTGTTTAGAATCTGTGTATGATTCTGATGATTTTGGAGACAGGGTTTGGCTCTGTGGCCCACCCTGGTACCCATAATCATGACCATGTTTCATTGCCAGGTTCGAATTCATGGGCTCCAGAGATCCTCCCTTCTCAGCCTCCAGAGTGGCTGGGACAACAGGACCCTCGACCCCAGACTCCCTGTTTAGATGGGTGCGGAGACTGGGTCTCCCTGCATGGCCCAGGCTGGTCTTGGGCTTCTGGGCTCCAGCTATCCTCCTGCCTCAGACTCCCAGAGTGCTGGGATTCCAGAGGTGGGCTGCCATGCCGGGCCTTCTAGTTCATTTTTGATGAAGGATCAAGGCCAGGCTTTGGGGCTAAGTCTCATCATCCCAGCACTTTGGAGGCCAGGCCAGCAGCTGGCACAAACTCGTGTCTGAGAAACATGTAGGTAACATGGTGAGACCTCGTCTCTACCCTCCATCCCAAATGAGCTGTGTGTAGTGTCACACGCCTGTCATTCCAGCACCTTGGAAGGCTGATGAAAGGCTTGCCGGAGCCTGGTGGGCTGAGGCTGCAGTGGCTGGGGGCGAGCCACCACTATAAAGTCTGGGCAGAGGAGTGAGACTCCAACTCAAAGAAAAAAAGGAAAAAGGAAGAAAAAGAAAAGCATTCATTTGTGTATGGAGTTGGGATCATTGTAAACAGATATAGATCATTTGGGAAGGAGGCCCCAGCCTTGGGCCTAGAAATTCTGAAAGACAGTGCATCAGCAGACAATCAGGCTGTGGCTTTGGGAGCCCAAGGCGGGGTACCGCTGCAGCCCAGAAATTTGAGACCAGCTTGGGCCAAGTAGTGAGACATTGTCACTCCCCAGAACACAAGCACTGAGTCATGCATGGTGGCATATGCATCCTGGCTACAAGGGATGCGTTGACCTACGTCCCATGGATTGACTTTGTCTCACCCCCACTGACAGCACGTGCAAGTACAGGCCTGGCACTGTGTCTCACGGCTATCAGTCTTGGGCCCTGGGAGGCCAAGGCAGGAGGCTGCCTGAGTCCCTGGGGTCAGAGACCAGCCTAGGTGATGTGGCCAGACCTCTTCTCAGTGAGAGGGCCACAAAATCAAGTCAAGCATGGTGGCCCCCAGAGTCCAAGTCGCTTGGGGGCTGAGGCAGCAAGACCACTTCAGCCCAGCAGGTTGAGGCCTCGAAAGTCAGGATTATGCTGCCATACTCCAGCATGGCTGTTGGAGACTCCAGTGAAAAACAAGACACCTCCAATGTGTGTCACTATGGGCATCCACGGCTCCCCAGGGAATGGTTCATGCAGCCATGGGATGATGGAGTGATCAGGAGAGGAATGGTCCCTCCCCCCACCCTAAGAAGGCAGACTGGGTGACTGGAAACTGGGCTGTTCGTGGAATTGCTGGACCTCCTTGATAGTTCAATGCCCGACGGCTGCCCTAACTTGGGGAAGTCTTTTCCTTGAGCTCATACGTGACTTTGCTGTGGGGCATGAGTGTGGAGTGTGGAGGCAGACTTCTGAGATGTGTGGCCAAAGGAGTGAGACTCTGATTCAAAGAAAAAAGGAAAAAAGGAAGAAAAAGAAAAGCATCCATTTGTGTATGGAGTTGGGATCATTGTAAACAGACATAGAAGAACGTGCCCGGAGGCCAACATTGAAACCGCCCATGAAGACAAGTGGGAAAGTGCCTTTTCTTCTCCCATCCCTGAGGGTGACTCCTGGCCCTGGGTGGCAGGGGTGGTGGTTGTGGCGGTGGTGGTGATTATTATTATTTGGAGTTGGAATCCTGCTCTCTTGCCCATGCCTTAGCACAAGGGCATGCTCATGGACAACGTGGATTCCACTTGCCCTGCTCAGGAAATCCTCCCATCTTGGCCCACAGAGTGACTGGAACCACAGCCCTGCACCACCATGCCTGGCTTATCTTTGGATTTATTTTTGATGGCCAAAGTGAGGTCTCACCCTGTGTCCCGGGCTGGTGTCAGGTCGTCCACTTGTCTGCGTCTCTGAAGGACCGGGGTGCCTGGTTAAGCCCTTCAGACTGGCCTGTGGTTGTGGTGGTGGTTGGTATTATTCTGAGTCAGAGACCTGCTCTGTTACCCAGGCTGGAGTACAGGGGCCCGCTATCAGCCACCATGCCCTCCACCGGCTGTGCTTCGGTGATCCACATGCAGCGGCTTCCTGAGTGGCTGAAACGGAAGACCTGCACCACAAAGTTCATCTCATTTTTTTTGTCTTCTTGTAGAGGTGTAGTCTGGGCAAGGTGCCTGAGGTGCTCTCGAAACCAGGGGCTCAGGCCATTCTCTCACCTCAGCCTCCAGAGCACTGGGATGAGAGATATTAGCCCTCGTACCCAGCCTCCACACCACTTTGGGGGTTCTACAGTGAGGTCCACTCCCTGCGACGACCTACAACCCTGGAGAGTGTGACTGGAGTAACCTGCTGGGACCTCTGTGGGGGGAGCGCCTGGTGCTTGTGCATATCTCTGCTGGGGCTCCCACCCCTTCTCCAGCCTTGTTCCTCAGGATGAATTTGCTCGCTTCTTCAGGGGCCACCTGGGGGAAAAAGAGGGCGTGACCCTAAAACCTTCAGAGGGGATGGCCGGGTGACTCACACATGTCTCCTTGTCATTCAGGGAGGCCGAGACAGGAAGATGACTGAAGCCCGGGAGCTCCCGATGAGGCCCTTCCACCAAGGAAGGCAAGGGACACATCCCTCACCCATGGACATTTCTTCCCCCATCCCATTTTTCCTGGACCTAAAGACAGTTGCCCTGTGAACACACCATGCACAGTTGAAAATCTGTGTATGATTCTGATGTTTTTGGAGACAGGGTATGTCTCTGGCCCAGGCTGGGGCCTGGGGACATGACCAACATTCACCACCAGCCTCAAAATAGCAGACTCTGATGATCCTTCCACCTCATTCTCTGGAGTGTTCAGGAAGATGGGCACCACGACCCCAGACCCTCTGTTTTTATGGGTGTGGAAACAGGGTCTCCCTGCATGGCCCAGGATAACCTTGGGCTCTTGGGCACCAGCCATTCCCTGACCTTGGTCTCCCAGAGCACTGGGATTCCAAACGTGGGCTGATGCACCAGGCCTTCAAGTATGTTTGTGAGGAAGAATCAAGACCGGGTTCTGGAATTCAGCCTCACAATCCCAGTGCTTTGTGAGGCCGGGGCCATCATCTAGCCCAAGCCCCTGGGCCAAGACCTGCCCAGGCCCCTCAGTGAGACTAGTCTTTACCCTCCATCCCAAATGAGCTGGGCGTGGTGGCATGTGCCTGTTGTTCTGGCTTCTTGGAAGGCCAGGGAAAGGCTGACGGGAGCCCAGCGGCCCAACACTGTGGTGGCTGGAAGTGATGCACCACCCTCCAACCTGGGTGATGGAGTGAGACTCCAAACCAAAGATAAAATGGTAAAAGGAAAAAAAAAGAAGAGCATCCATTTGTGAATGGAGTAGGGATCATCGTGAACAGACAGAGAACATTTTGGAAGGAGCCCCAGCCTAGGGCCTAGAGTTCCTGAAAGATGGTGCATCAGCAGACAATCGGGCTGTGGCTTTGGGAGACCGAGGTGGGAGACCACTGAAGCCCAGGAGTTCGAGACCAGCATGTTCCACGTAATGAGATCTCATCACTCCCCAGAACGCAAACACTGTAGTAGCACATGGTGGCGCCTGCGGTCCTGGCTACACGGGATGTGGTGGCCTCCATCCCAGGGTGTTCCTTTGCATCGCCCCTGCCGACAGAACATGTGATTCCAGGCTGGGCACCATGGCTCATGGTCAACAACCCCGTGCCCTGGGATGCCGAGGCGTGAGGCTGCCTGAGTCCATGGTTTGGAGACAAGCCTGGGTGACATTGACAGACCTTGTCTCTGCGAGAAGTTCCCAAAATTGGGTCTGTCGTGGTGGACCCTGGAGACCTGACTGCTAGGGGGCTGAAGTGGGAGGACCTCCTCAGCCCTGCAGTTCGAGACTCTGGGAGCCAGGATCATGACGCCATGCCATACCAGGCCAATGGAGACTCCGGTGACAAAAAGACACCTCCCAGATGCATCACGACTGGCATCCATGGACCCCCAGTGAAAGGTCCATGTGGGTAGGGGATGATGGAGTGATCGAGAAAGGAAGGGACTGTTCCCCCGCCCATTTGGCAGACTGGGCAACCGGAAACTGAGGTGGCTGCAAGCGTTGCCGAACCGCTTTGATCATTCTGTGTCTGATGGCTGCCCTAATTTGGGGCTGTCTGTTCCGTGAGTTCACACACATCTTTGCCGTGGGGCATGAGTGTGGAGTGTGGAGGCAGGCCTTCTGGGATGCGTGGCTGAAGGCAGGGGATGGACTTTACCTGTGGCCACGTTTGAAACCTCCCACAAATGACAGGTGGGGAAGTGCCGTTTTCTCTCTCATCCCTGAGGGTGACTCCTCTCACTGGGTGGCAAGGGTGGTGGTGGTGGGCGTGGTGATGATTATTATTATTTGGAGTTGGAATCACGCTCTGTTGTCCAGGCCTTAGCTCAGGGGCAAGCTCATGGTCACCATGGACTCCACCTGCCGGGCTCAGGCAATTGTCCCGCAATGTCCCCCCAAGTGACTGGAACCCCAAGCCTGCACACCACAACCGGCTCCACAACTGGCTAATCTTTGGTTTTATTTTTGATGGCTGAGACGAAGTCTCAACCAGTCTCCTGAGCTGGTCTTCAATCCCTAGGCTCAGGTCATTCACTCGCCTTGGTCTCTGAAGGGCCGGGATGCCAGGCTGAGCTCCTGAGACCGGCCTGTGGTTGTGGCTGTGGTGGCTGGCATCATCTTGCTGATTCAGCGTCATGCTCTATTCACAAGGCTGGAGCCCAGTGGCCCACTCTTGGCCACCGCGGCCTCCACCGACTGGGCTCCTGCAATCCTCCTGCCATGCACTGCCAAGTGGGCAGAACGACAGGTGTGTGTTACCACACTTGGCTATTTTTTTGGCTTCTTGTAGAGATGAGCTCTTGCAAGCTGCCTTGGCTGGTCTTGAACCCAAGGGCTCAGGCCATCCTCTCTCCTCGGCCTCCCAAAGTGCTGGGTTGACAGACGTGTGTCTCTGTGAATGGACTTCACATACCCTTCTCTGGGCCCTACCAAGGGCCCTACTCCCTTCAGATGACCTGGGACCCTAGAGAGGGCAGCTGGAGTTGCCCACTGAGCTCACCACAGGGGAGCGACTGGCGCAGGGCTGTGTCTCCTCTGGAGTGCCAACCCTTGCACCCGCCTCGATCCTCAGGGTGGACCTGCTCGCTCGTCCCAGGGGTGGCTTTGGGGAAAGGGAGGGCGTGACCCTCAAACCATTGGGGGCGCCAGTCGGACTACTCATGCCTGTGTCCTAGGCACTTCGGGGAGGCCAAGACAGGAAGATGGCTGATGCCCACCAGCTGAGACTGGGATGGAGACCATTGCAAGCCCCAACCTCAAACCCAAGCGAAACACAGAAATCATTGGATGAAGGCAGGCCTCAGTGGGATAATTTCCTCTGGCTCTGATTTCCAGACCAGGCAGGAAGACCAGAATGTCGACCAAATGGAATGCCTGTGATTGCAGCAGTTTTGGAGGCCCAGGACAAGAGGATGGCCCTATTTGTGCGGTTTCAGAGTGGCCTGGACAACCTAGTGAAAAAAGAAAAGAAAGAAAGAAAGAAAGAAAGAAAGAAAGAAAGAAAGAAAGAAAGAAGGAAAGAAAAGAAAAGAAAGAAAAAAGACAGCAAGAAAGAAAAAGGAAGAAAGAAATTCATTCTCCTGCAAACCTTCTGCCCTCACTCTGTCTGCCCCCGACCCCCACATATGAGGATCCCCCAAGCTTGGAACCTTCCAGCCCCAACTTCTGGTGCTCAGCCTCATCATCCCAGCACTTTGGGAGGTGGAGACCAGTGGCCGGCCCAAGCCCCTGGGCCAAGACCCACCCAGGCACCTTGGTGAGACTCGTCTCTACCCTCCACCCCAAATGACCGGGAGTGTTAGCATGCACCTGTCATTCTGTCTCCTCAGAAGCCTGGGGAAAGGTTCACTGGAGCCTGACAGGCCGAGGCTGTGATGGTTCGGGAGCGAGCCATCACCCTCCAACCTGGAAGATGGAGTAGGACTCCAACTCAAAGAAAAAATGAAAAAAGGAAAAAAAGGAAGAGCATCCATTTGTGTATGGAGTTGGGATTATCGTGAACAGACATAGATCATTTGGGAAGAAGGCCCCAGCCTTGGTCCTAGAGTTCCCAAAAGACTGTTGATCAACAGACAATCGGGCTGTGGCTTTGGGTGGCTAAGATGGGGGACTGCTGGAGCCCAGGAGTTCAAGATCATCCTGGACCACGAAGCAAGACCTCATCACTTCCAAGAACGCAAACACTGGAGTCTTGCCTGGTGGCGTCTGTGGTCCTAGCTACATGGGATGCAGTGGCCTCAATCCTGGGTCGTTATCTGCACCACCTCCACCAACAGAACTTGCGAGTCCAGGCCAGGCCCCCTAGCTTATGGCCATCAGCCCTATACCCTGGGAGCCTGAGGTGGGAGGCTGCCTGGGACCAGATGTTGGAGACCAGCCTGGGTGAAGTTGACAGTCTTCATCTCGGCAAGAGGTTCCCAAAATCGAGTCAGGCATGGTGGCCTCCGGAGTCCGGGCTCCTCAGAGGCCAAGGCAGAAGAACCGCCTGAGCCCCACTGGTCAAGGCCCCAAGAGCCACGATCATGCTGCCATGGCCCAACCAGGCCAATGGAGACCTCAGTGACAAAAATTACATCTCCCACGTGCATCACGAAGGGCATCCATGGCTCCCCAGCCATAGGTTCACATGGCTTGTGGATGATGGAGTGATCGGGAGCAGAAACATCCCCCCACCCGAAGGGGGCATACCGGGTGACTGCAATCTGGGTTAGCCATGGCATTGCCGATCCGCTTTGATCACTCTGAGCCCAACGGACACCGTAGATCAAGGCCACCAGTTCCATGAGCTCACACGCATCTTTGCCATAGGAGACAAGTGTGGAGGGTGGAGGCAGGCCTTCTGGGATACATGAACGAAGGGGTGGGATGGATGTACTAGGTGGCCAGCTTTGAAACTTCTCATGAACGACAGGGGGGAAAATGCATTTCCTCTCCCATACCTGTGGGTTACTCCTCGCACTGGGTGGCAGGGATGTTGGTGGTGGCGGTGGTGGTGATTATTATTATTTGGAGTCAGAATCCTGCTCTGTCTCCCAGGCCTGAGCACAGGGGCATGCTCACGGCCACCATGGACTCCACCAGACGGATTCAGGCAATCCTCCTGCCCAGTGTCCCAGGTTGGTCTCAAATGCACAGGCTCAGGCCATCCACCCACCTTGACCTCTGAATGGACGGGATGCCAGGCTGAGCCCCTGATCCTGGCCTGTGGTGGTGGTGGTGGTGGTGGGTATTATTATTCTGATTCAGAATCACACTCTGTCTCCCAGGCTGGAGTGCAGAGGTCCACTCTCAGCCACTGCGGCCTCCACCGTCTGGCCTCCAGCGATTCTCCCACTGCAGCAGCCCAAATGACCGGAACAACAGGCATGTGCCAACATGCTCAGTTCATTTATTTGGCTTCTTAGGGAGACAAGGTCTTGTCAAGGTGCCCAAGCTTATCTCAAGCCTGGTGACTCAGGCCATTCTCTCACCACAGCATCCCAAAACATCGGCATGACAAACGTGAGCCCCTATAACCAGCCTCCACACCCCTTTTGGGGCCCCACCATGAGGCCTGTTCCCTTCCGATGGCCCAGGAACCTGGAGAGCATGGCTGGATTTGTCCCCCGAGCAATCCCAGGGGAGTGCCTGGCACAGGGGCGTGTCTTGGCTGGGGTGCCTACACCTCCACTTGCTTTGTTTCCCAGTTTGGACCCACTTGCTCCTCCCTTAGAACACCTCGAGGGAAGTGAGGGGATGACTCTCAAACCTTTGGGGGGGCAGGGGCAGCTGGGCGACTCATGACTGTCTCCTCGGCACTTGGGGAGGCCGAGATGCGAAGATGGTCAGAGCCCGGGAGCTCGAGACCAGACTAGACACCATAGCAAGCCCCAAACTCAATCCCTAGAAAATCCCAGAAAAGCTTGGGTGAGGGCAGACCTTGGTGGGAGAAACGCCTCTGGCCCAGAGTACAAAACCAGGCAGAAGAAAAGGATGTAGACTAAATAGAAAGCCTGTGATCACAGCAGTTTGGGAGGCCCAGGCCCAGACGAAGGCCCAAGTTGGGCACTTTGAGAGCAGCATGGACAGCCTAGTGAGGAAATAATAACAAGGACGAAAGAAAGAAAGAAAGAAAGAAAGAAAGAAAGAAAGAAAGAAAGAAAGAAAGAAAGAAAGAAAGAAAGAAAGAAAGACACAAAGAAAGAAAGACACAAAGAAAGAAAGACACAAAGAAAGAAAGACACAAAGAAAGAAAGACACAAAGAAAGAAAGAAAGAAAGAAAGACACAAAGAAAGAATGAAAGGAAAGACACAAAGAAAGAATGAAAGGAAAGAAGGAAGGAAGGAATGAAGGAAGGAAGGAAGGAAGGAAAGAAAGAAAGAAACAAAGAGAGACTGAAAGGAAGAAAGAAAGGAAGGAAAGAAAGAAAGACAGAAATCCGTTCTTCTGCAAACATTCTTCCCCAGTCTTCCCACTGCCCACCCCACATATGAGGGTCCCCAAAGCTCAGCACCCTCCAGCCCCACCCCCCAATGGCTGCCCCCCTTTTGTGCAGAAGTTCCCGAGGCTCCCTGGCCGGGTTCCTCTGACTCTCCCAATTCCATTTTTCCTAGATCTAAAGTCAGTCGCCCTATGACAACACCAAGTACAGTTGAGAATCCTTGTATGATTCTGATTTTTTGGAGACAGGGTCTTTCTCTGTGGCCCTGGCTGGGGCCCAGGGACATGACCATCATTCTCGGCCACCTCAAAATCGTGGGCTCCAGCAATCCTCCCGCCTCAGCCTCCGGGGTGACCCAGATGATGAGCACTGCGACCACAGAACCCCTGTTTTGGATGGATGTGGAGACAGGGTCTCCCTGCATGGCCTGGGCCTGCCTTGGGCTCCTGGGTTTGAGCCATCCTCCAGCCTCAGCCTCCCAGATTGCTGGGATTCCAGCCATTGGCTGCTGCTGCCCAGCCTTCTGGTACCTTTTCGATGAAGTTTTGAAGCTGGGCTCAGGACTCAGCCTCATCATCCCAGCACTTTGGGAGGCCGAGTCCAGCAGCCACCCCAAGTCCACAGTCCAAGACCCACCAGGGCAACTTGAGAGACCTCGTCTCTACCCCATCCCAAGTGACTGGGCGTGGTGGCACATACCTACTGTTCTGACTCCTCCGAAGGCCAGGTAAAACCTCACCAAAGCACGATGGGCAGAGGCTGTATTGGCCAGGAGTGAGCCACCACCCTCCAGCCTGGGTGATGGTGTGAGACTCTGACTCAAAGAAAAAAAGAAAAAAGAAAAACAAGATGCACATCCATTTGTTTATGGAGTTGGGATCATGGTGAACAGACAGAGATCATTTGGGAAGGAAGCCCCAGTCGGGCCTAGAGGACCCAAAAGACAGTGAATTGGCAGACAATGGGACTGGCTTCAGAGGCCGAGTTGGGGGAATGCTGGATCCCGGGAGTTGGTGACCAGTCTGGGCCACGAAGCGAGACCTGGTTGCTCCCCGAAAGGCAAACACTGGACTCACGCACAGTGGCACTCATGGTCCCAGCTTCAGGAAATGGGGTGACCTCCATCCCAGGGTGTTCCTTTGCAACTCGGTGAAACCTCACCTCTACCCTCCATCCCAAATGAGCGGGGCATGGTGGTGTGTGCCTGTCTTTCAGTCTCCTCGGAAGGCAGGGGTAAGGCTCACTAGTGCCCTGCAGGCCTAGTCTGCAGTGACTGGGAGCGATCCACTACCCTGCAGACTGGGCGATGGAGAGAGACTCCAACTCTGAGTCTCTTAGGTCGAGGCCCTGGGAGCCATGATCATGCTGCCGCACCCCAACCTGGCCAGTGGAGACTCCAGTGACAAAAAAGACACCTCCCATGTGCATCATGAAGTGCATCCACAGCTCCCCAGGGAAAGGTCCGCATGAGAGGAGGGCAATGGAATGATTGTGAGAGGAAGGGGCCCACCCCCTGGCCAAAGGTGGCAGACCAGGGAAGTAGAACCAGGGCTGGCTGCAGCATTGCTTGATATCCTTGATCACTCTGTTCCCGAAGGCCACCTTAACTGGGGGCCTTCTGTTCCATGAGCTCACAGGCGTCTTTCCCTTGGGGTACAAATCTGGAGGGTGGAGGTACACATTCTGGGGCATGTGGCTGAAGGTACGGGATGAACGTGCCTGGTGGGCACCTTTGAAATATCTCGTGAACATCAGGCCAGAAAGTGCCTTTTCCTCTCCCATCGCTGAGGATGACTCCTCAAGCTGGGTGGCCATGGTGGTGGTGGTGGTGGTGATTATTATTATTTGGAGTCAGAATCCTGCTCTGTCAACCAGACCAGAATGCAGGGGTATGATCACAGCCACCGCAGACTCCATTTACTGAACTCAGGTGATCCTCGCTCCTTAGTCTCCTGAGTGACTGGAATCACAGGCCTGTGCCATGACACCCAGCTAATATATGGATTTCATTTTGATGGTTGAGATGAGGTCTCACCAAATGTCCCAGCCTCTTGTCAAACCTGCAGGCTCAGGCCGTCCACTCACCTGGGCCCCAGAAGGTCTGGGATGCCATGCTGAGTCCCTAAGCCTGGGATGTGGTGGTGGTGGTGGTGGTTCGCAATATTATTCTTAGTCAGAGTCCCGTTCTGTCACCCAGTTCAGAGTACAGGGGTCCACTCTTGTCCACCACGGCCTCCACAGGTTGGGCTCCAGTGATCCTCTCGTTGTGGCCTCCAGAGTGGCTGGAATGAAAGGCATGCACCTACACGCCCACCTCATTTTTTTGGCTTCTTCTAGAGACGAGGTCTTGCCAAGGTACCTGGGCTGGTCTCAAACCTGGGGTTCAGTCCATCCTCTCACCTCGGCCTACCAGAGCACAGGGATGACAGGTGTGAACACCCATGCTGGCCTCCACATCTGTCTCGGGGCCCACCACAAGGCCCACTGCCTTCTGATGTCCTGGGAACCCAGTGAGGGTGGCCATAGTAGCCTGCTGAGCCATCCCCAGGGAGAGCGGCTGGCACAATGGTGTGTCACCAATGGGGCATCCACCCCTCCACCCACCTCATTCCCCAGGGTGGACCCACACACTCCTCCCAAGGTCTGCCTCTGGGAAAGGGAGTGTGTGACTCTCAAATCACTGGGGCAGCGGGGATGGACTGGCAACTCATGCCAATCTCCTTGGCAATCTGGGAGGCCGAGACAGGAAGATGGCTGGAGCCCAGGTGCTAGAAACCAGGCTGGACACCATAGCAAGCCCCCACCTGGATCTCAAGCAAAACCTAGAAAACCTTGGATGAGGGCAGGCCTGGCAGGAGGATCACCTCTTGCCCAGGGTTCAAGACCAGGCAGGAGGACAAGGATGTCGACCAAATGGAAAGCCTGTGATCTCAGCAGTTTGGGAGACAAAGGCCGAGAGGATGTCCCTATTTGGGTGGTTTGAGAGCAGCCTGAACATCATAGTGAGGAAAGAAAAGAAAAGAAAGAAAGAGAGAAAAAAAGAAAGAAAGAAAGAAAAAGAAAGAAAGAAAGAAAAAAGAAAGAAAGAAAGAAAGAAAGAAAGAAAGAAAGAAAGAAAGAAGGAAAGAAAGAAAGAAAATGTAAGTCACCAAAAAATTCATTCTCCTGCAAACCTTCTTCCATATGTCCTTCCCCCACTCCCCTTCACATACAAGGTTCCCCATGCTTGGCACCCTCCAGCCCCAACCACCCCAATGACTGCCACCCTTTGGAGTGGGAGTTCCCAAGGCTCCCTGGCTGCGTTTCTGCCGGCTATCTATGAGGGTAGAAATGTCCCCCAGGCAGGCTAACCCTTCATCTCAGCAATGAAGACCTTCCACCAAAAAAGGCCAGGGACACATCCCTCATGCGGGGAAATATCCTCCCCCCAATCCCATTTTTCCTGACTCTAAAGCCAGTCGCCCTGTGAATACACCACGTGCAGTTGAGAATATGTGTATAATTCTGATATTTTTGGAGACAGGGTCTGACTTTCTGACCTAGACTGGGGCCCGGGGGCACAAACATCATTGACCGCCAGTCTCAAAATTGCGGTTTCCAGCTATCCTCCCGCCTCAACCTCCAGAGTTGCCAGGATGACGGGCACCTAGACCCAAGACCTCCTGTTTGGAAGGGGGCAGAGACGGGGTTTCCTTGCATGGCCCGGGCTGACCTTGGGCTCCTGGGCCTCAGCCATCCTCTTGCCTAAGCCTCCCGGAGTGCTGGGATTCCAGGCGTGAGCCACCACATCAGGCCTTCTTGTTTGATTTAGACAAAGGATCAAGGCCGGGATCTGGGGCTCTGCCTTATCAACCCAGCAATTTGGGAGGCCGAACCCAGCCTCTGGCCCAAAACCATGGGCTGAGACTCACCTGGGAAAAATGGAGAGACCTCATCTCTATCCTCCATCAGTAATGATCCTGGAGTGGTGGCATGCGCTTGTTGTTCCAGCTCCTCGGAAGGCCGAGGTAAGGCTGGTCCAGAGCCCTGTGGGCCAAGTCTGCGTTGGCTGGGAGAGAGCTCCTGCCCTCCACCATGGGTGATGGAGTGAGACTACAACTCAAAGAAAAAAAGGAAAAAAGGAAAAAATAGAAGAGCATCCATTTGTGTATGGAGTTGTGATCATCGTGAACAGACACAGATCATTTGGGAAGGAGGCCCCAGCCTTGGGCCTACAATTCCCAAAATATGGTGGATCAGTAGACAATGGGGCTGTGGCTTTGGGATGCCAAGGTAGGGGACCGAAAGAGCTCGGGACTTTGAGACCAGCCTGGGCACGTAGCGAGACCTCATTGCTCCCCGAAACGCAAACACTGGAGGTGGGGGTGGTGGCTCCTGTAGTGCAAGCTTCACAGCATGTGGTGGCCTCTGTTCCAGAGTGTTCCTTTGCATTGAATACGCTGATAGAACTAGTGAGTCCAGGCCAGGCACTGTGGCTCAGAGCAGTCAGCCCCATGCCTTTGGAAGCCAAGGGTGAGGCTGCCTGAGCCAAGGGTTCAGACACCAGCCCGGGTGATGCAGCCAGACTTAATCTCGGTGAGAGATCCCCCAAAAAAAGTCAGGTGTGGTGGCCACCAGAGTCCCGGCTGCTCAGGTGCTGAAGGGGGATGACTGCCTCAGCCCTGCAGGTTGAGAGACCAGGAGCCAAGATCCTGTCGCCATGCCACAGCCCAGCCTATGTTGACTCTGGTGAAAATAAAAGGGGCCTCTCACGTGCATCGATGGTGACCATGGCTCCCCAAGGAAAGGCCCACGTGGGTGGGGGATGATGGAGTGATTGGGAGAGGAAGGGGCCCTCCCCCCGCACGAAGGTGGGAGACCAGGCTACCAGAACCTGGACTAGCCACAGCGTTGACAAACCACTTTGGTAGCTCTGTGCCCGTCAGCTGCCCTAACTTGGGGCAGGCTGTTCTGGGAGCTCACATGAGTCTTTGCCATGGATGTGAGTGTGATGGGTGGAGGCTGGTCTTCTGGGGTGCATAGCCAAAAGCATGGGACAGACGAGTGTGGTGGCCACCTTTGAAACCTCCCACATATGACAGGCTAGAAAGTGTCTTTTTCTCTCCCATCCCTGAGGGTGATTCCACGCTCTGGGTGTCAAGGGTAGTGGTGGTGGTGGTGATGGTGATTATTATTATTTGGAGTCGCTATCCCACTCTGTCGTTCAGACTGGAGTGTAGGGGCATACTCACGGCTACTGCAGACTCCACTTGCCTGGCTCAGGTGCTCCTCAAACCTCCACTCCATGAGTGGCTGGAACCACAGGACTACTCCAACACGCCTGGCTAATCTTTGGATTTATTTTTGATGGCTGAGATGAGGTCTTCTCCATGTCCCGGAATGGTGTCAAAACCATAGGCTCAGGTCATTCATTCACCTGGGCCTCCAAAGGACCAGGATGCCAGGTTGAGCCCCTGAGCACAGCTGTAGTTGTGGTGGTGGTAATGGTTGGTAGTATTATTCTGAGTAGGAATCCTGCTCTGTCACCCAGGCCAGAGAACAGGGGCCCGCTCTCAGCCAAGGGACCTTCACCAACGGATCCAGTGATACTTCCGCTACATCATCCTGAAGGACCGGAATCAAAGGCCTGCACTACCAATCTTGGCTCAATTTTTTTGGCTTCTTGTACAGATGATGTCTCACCAAGGTGCCCAGGCTGGTCTCTAACCCGGGGGCTCAGACCATCCTCTTGCCTTGGCCTACCAGAGCACTGGGATGCCATGTGTGAGCCTATGCTCTGGGCCTCCACACCCCTCTCGAGGCCTGACCATAAGGCCTGCTCCCTTCTGATGACCTGGAACACCGGACAGGTCATCTGGATTCGCCTGCTAAGCCCTCCCCAGAGGGAGCACCTGGTGCATGGGTGTGTCTTTGCTGGGGCCCTCACCCTTCATCAAGCCTCATTCCACAGAGTGGAATTGCTTGCTCCTCCCAGGGGCTGCCTATGGAAAGGGAGGGCTTGACTCTCAAACATCCAGTGGGGCGGGGATGGCCGGACCACTCACACGTCTTTCCTCGGCATGTGGGGAGGCTGAAATGGGAAGATAGCCAGAGCCCAGGAGCCAGTGACCAGGCTGGACACAATAGCAATCACATGCCTTGATCCCAAGCAAAACCCAGAAAACCTAGGGTGAGGGCAGTACTCTGCAGGAGGATCGCCTCCAACCTAGAGTTCAACACCAGGCAGGAACACCAGGATGTCGCCCAAATGGAAAACTATGATCGCAGCAGTTTGGTAGGCAGAGGCCGACATGATGGTCTGAGTTAGACAGTTTGAGAGAAGCCTGGGCAACTGAGAGAGGAGAGAAAAGGAAGGAAGAAAGAAAGAAAGGAATGAGGGAAGGCAGGAAGGAAGAAAGAAAGGAAAGAAAGAAAGAAAGAAAGAAAGAAAGAGAAGAAGGAAGGAAGGAAGGAAGGAAGAAAGAAAGAAAGAAAGAAAGAAAGAAAGAAAGAAATCCATTCCCCTGTAAAACTTTTGCCCTCAGGTCTTCCACCCTGCCCCTCCCAAATGTGAGGGTTCCCCAAGCTCAGCAATTTACCGCCCCAACTTCCCCAATGGCTGACCCTTTGGTGTGGGAGTTCTCGAGTCTCCCTGACTGGGTTCCTGTCGGCTACACTCTGTGAGGTGAGAAATGTGCACCAGGCAGGCCAGCCACACACTCGGCAACGAAGACCTTCCACCAAGAAAGACCAGAAACATTTCCCTCACTGGGAACATTTCTTAGCCCCCAATTCCATTTTTCCTGGCTCTAAAGCCAGTCACCCTGTGAACTAAACACACGCAGGTGAGAATCTGTGTGTGAATGTGAAGTTTTTGAAGACAGTGTCTGGGTCTGTGGCCCAGGCTGGAGCCCGGGAAAACTGCCGTCATTCACCATCAGCTTCGAAATTGTGGGCTTCAGTGATCCTCCTGCATCATCCCCCTGAGTGCCCGGGAAGATGGGCACCTCGACCCCAGACCCCCTGTTTGGATGGGTGCAGAGTCGGGCTCTCCCTGCATGGCACCGGCTGACCTTGGGCTCCTAGGCTCTGGCCATTTTCCCACCTCAGTCTCCCAGAGCACTGGAATTCCAAGTGTATGTTGCCATGCCAGGCCTTCTGTTTCATTTTCAATGAAGTATCGAAGAGAGACTTCAGCACTC
>NW_007260930.1:16361-27898 GCF_000164805.1 Carlito syrichta
GACCCACCGAGACTCCCACAACAAAAAAGAAGCCTCCCAAGTGGGTCACTATGTGTATCCATGGCTTCCCAGTGAAAGGTCCACATGGGAGGGGGACGTTGGAGTGATCAGGAGAGGAAGGGGCCAAAGGTGGCAGACCGGGAAAGTGAAACCAGGGGTGGTCATGACGTTGCTAGATTGCCTTGATTGCTCTGCTCCCGAAGGCCACCCTAACTGGGGTTCGTCTCTTCTGTGAGCTCATACATGTCTTTGCCTTGGGGCATAAGTCTGGAGGGTGGAGGCAGACCTTCTGTGGTGCATGACCAAATGTGCAGCATGAACGTGCCCTGTGGTCACCTTTGAAATATCCCATGAATGACAGGCTGGAAAGTGCCTTTTCCTCTCCCATCCCTGAGGATGACGCCTCACACTGGATGGCCGTGATGGTGGTGGAGGTGGTGGTGGTGCTTATTACTATTTGGAGTGAGAATCCCACTCTGTCAACCAGGTCAGAATGCAGGGGCATGCTTGCGGCCTCTATGGACTCCACCTTGAGCTCAGGTGATCCTCACGCCTGTCATCCGAATGGCTGGAACCACAGACCTGTGAAACCACACCCAGCTAATATTTAGATTTAATTTTGATGGCCGAGACGAGGTCTCACCCAGTGTCCCAGGCTCTTATAGAACCCACAGACTCAGGGCGTCCACTTGCCTGGTACCCAGAAGGGCTGGAATGCCATGTTGAGCCCCTGAGCCCAGCCCGTGTTGGTAGTGGTGGTGGTGGTTGGTATCATTATTCTGAGTCAGAGTTCTGCTCTGTCACCCAATCCAGAGCACAGAAGCCCATTCTCGGCCACCAAGGCCTCCACTGGCTGGGCTCCAGTGATCCTTCCATCATGGCCTCCCAAATGCCAGAAGGACAGGCCTGCACCACCATGCTCGGCTCATTTTATGGCTTCCTCTAGAGACGAGGTCTGGCCAAGGTGCCTAGGCTGGGCTTGAACCCAGGACCTCAGGCTATCCACTCACCTCTGCTACCAGAGCACAGGGATGACAGGCCTGAGCCCCCACGATGGGGTCCACACCACTCTCAGGACCCACCACGAGGCCCGCTGCCTTCCAATATACCAGGAACCCAGCAAGGGCAGCCATAGTCACTCATGGAGTCATCCCCAGGGAGAGCCACTGATGCAGGGGTGTGTCACCACTGGTGTACCCACCCTTCCACCTGCCTCATTCTCCAGGTTGGACCCACATGCTCCTCCCAAGGGCCACCTCTGGGAAAGGGAGGGCATGACTCTTAAATCATCAGGGGAACAGGGACGGTCTGGCAAATCATGCCTGTCTCCTCGGCACTCTGGGATGCCTAGACGGGAGGATGGCTGGAGCCCAGGAGCTAGAGATCAGGTTGGACACCATAGCAAGCCCCATCCTCGATGTCCAGCCAAAGTAGAAAGCCTTGTGTATGGGCAGGCCTGGTGAGAGGATCACCCCCAGCCCAGGGTTCAAGACCAGGCAGGAGGACCAAGATGTCGACCCAATGGAAAGCCTGTGATCGCAGCAGTTTGGGAGGCAAAGGACAAGAGGATGTCCTGATGTGGGCAGTTTGAGAGCAGCCTGGCCAACATAGTGAGGAGAGAAAAGAAAAGAAAGAAAGATAGAAAGAAAGAGAAAGAAAGATATGAAGAAAGGAAGATAGGAAGGCAGAAAGAAAGGAAGGAAGAAAGAAAGAAAGAAAGGAAGGAAGGAAGGAAGGAAGGAAGGAAGGAAGGAAGGAAGGAAGGAAGGGAGGAAAGAAAGAAAGACCGAAATCTATTATCCTGCAAACCTTCTGCCCTCCTTCCTTCCCCCCTGCTGCCCCCACATTCGTGGTCCCCCAAGCTTGGCACCTTACAGCTCCAAACCCCCAATGGCAGCCCCACTTTGGTTTGGGAGTTCCTGAGGCTTCCTGTCTGGGTTCCTGTCAGCTCTCCTCTCTGAGATGAGAAATGTGCCCCAGGCAGGCCAACCTTCCTACTCGGCAATGAGGACCTTCTGCCAAGAAATGCCAGGGACACATCAGTCACCTGGGGACATGTCTGCCACCTCAATCCCATTTTTCCGGGCTCTAAAGCCAGCCACCCTGTGAACAAACCATGCACAGTTGAGAATCTGTGTACAATCCCAAAGTTTTTGGAGACAGGGTCTGATTTGATGACTCAGGCTGGGGCCCGGGGACATGACCATTGGTAATCGCCAGCCTCGAAATTGTGGGTTCTGATGATACTCCTGCCTCTGCCTGCAGAGTGGCTGGGATGATAGACACTTAGAACCTAGACCTCTGTTTGGATGGATGCAGAGACAGGGTTTCCCTGAGTGGCCTGGGCTGGCCTTGGGCTCCTGGGCTCCAGCCATCCTCCCGCTTTGGCATCCCAGAGTACTGGGATTCCAGGCATGGGCCACCATGCCAGGCCTTCTGGTATGTTTTGATGTAGGATCGATTCCAGGCTTGGGGCTGAGCCTCGTCAACCCAGTGCTTTTGGAGACTGAGGCCAGCGGCCAACTCGAGCTCATGGGCCAAGAAACACTCTGGCAACTAGGCAAATCCTCGACTCTACCCTCCTTCTCAAATGAGCCGGGTGTGCTACCACTTGCCTGTCGTTCCAGATCCTCAAATGGCTGGAGAAAGCTTGCCAGAACCCTTCAGACTGAGACTGTGGGGGCTGGGAGAGAGCCACTGCCCTTTAGCATAGGTGACAGAGTGAGACTCCTACTCAAAGAAAAAAAGAAAAAAAGGAAAAAAAAAAAAGAAGAGCATCCATTTGTCTATGGGGTTGGAATCATCGTGAACAGACAAAGATCATTTGGAAAGGAGGCCCGAGGCCTGGACCTAGAGTTCCTGAAACACAGTTTATTGGCAGATATTCGGGTTGTGGCTTTGGGAGGTTGAGGT
Source organism: Carlito syrichta (assembly GCF_000164805.1). Classification (NCBI taxonomy): domain Eukaryota; kingdom Metazoa; phylum Chordata; class Mammalia; order Primates; family Tarsiidae; genus Carlito; species Carlito syrichta. The sequence continues at coordinate 19,275 of NW_007260930.1, forward strand.
GGGGGACCACTGGATCCCAGTAGTTTGATACCAGCCTGGGTCATGTAGCGAGACCTCGTCACTCCCTGGAAGTCAAACACTGGAGTCGCATGTCATCACACCCGTGGTTCCGGATACACTGGATGCAGTGGCTCTGTCCTGGGGTATTACTTTGTGTCGCCCCCACTGACAGAACCTGCAAATCCAGGTTGGACACCATGCCTAATTGCCATCAGCCCCTCTCCCTGGGAGGCTGATGCAGGAGGCTGCCTGAGCCCAGGTGTCGGAGAATAGCCTGGGTGACTTGGCCAGAACTTGTCTTGGTGAGAGGTCCCCAAAACCGAGTCAGTCATGGTGGCCCCTGAAGTCCTGTCTGCTCAGGGGACGAGGCTGGAGGACAGCCTGTCCTCCTGGGAGCCATGATCGTACTGCTGTGCCCTAGCCCAGACAACAGAGACTTTGGCAACAAACAAGATGCCTCTGACATGGATCAGGACAGGCGTCCAGGGCTCCCCAGGGAATAGTTTAAGTGGGCGGTCGACGATGGAGTGATCTGGAGAGGAAGGGGTCCTCCCACCACCTGAACGTGGCAGACAGGGCGACCAGAACCTGGGCTGGCTGCAGCATTGCCAGACAGCCTTTATAGCTTTATTCCAGACTGCTGCCCTCGCTCGAGGCCATCTGTTCGGTGAGCTCACACACATGTCTTTACTGTTGGGCAAGAGTGTGAAGGGTGGAAGCAGACTTTCTGAGGCGCGTGGCTGAAGGCTTGGGACAGACACGCCCAGTGGCCACCTTTGAAACCTCCTGTGAATTACAGGGTCAAGAGTGCCCTTTCTTCTCCCATCCCTGAGGGTGACTGCTCTCTCTGTGTTGCAGGGGTGGTTGTGGTGGTGGTGGTGGTGATGATTATTATTATTTGGAATTGGAATCCTCCTCTGTCACCCAGCCCGGAGAATAGGGGCATGCTCACAGCCACCACCGACTTCACCTGCCGGGTTGAGGTTATCCTCCAGCCTCGGCCCACCAAGTGACTGGAACCACAGGACTGCACCACCACACGGCTAATCTTTGGATTTGTTTTTGATGGCCGAGACAAGGTCTTGCACCATGTTCCGGGCTGGTGTTGAACCTGTATGCTCAGGCTATACACTCTCCTGGGCCTCTGAAGCTCCAGGATGCCAAGCTGAGCCCCTGATCCTAGCCTGTGATTGTGGTGGTGCTGGTGGTTGATATTATTTTCAGTCTGAGTCCTGCTCTATCGCCCAGGCCAGAGTGTAGGGGGCCTCACTCAGACACCGCAGGCTCCACTGACTGTGCCCCAGCAAGCCTCCTGCTACGGACTCCAATGTGGCCAGAATGACAGGCCTGCACCACCACGATTGGCTCATTTTTTTGCTTCTTGTAGAGACAAGTTCTCAACAAGATGCCTGGACTGGTCTCGAATACAGGGGTTCAGGATACCCTCTCGGCTTGGACTCCCAGAATGCCGGGATGACAGTCATGATCCCCTGCTCCTGGCAGCCACAGTCATCTCAGGGCTCCACTATGAGGCCTGCTCCCATCCGATGATCAGGAACTCTGGAGAGGGTGGCTGGAGTTGCTCATCGATCCCTCCCCAGAGGGAGCAGTTTGTGCAGGGGCATATATCCGGCAGGGCTCCTACCACTACTCCCGCCTCATTCCCCAGGGTGGACCTGCTCGCTCCTCCCAGGGGCCACCTTGGGAAAAAGAATGACATGACTCTCAAATCTTCAAGGGGTCGGGGAAGGCTGGGCAACTCACACTTGTCTCCTCACACTCGGGAGGCTGAACAGGGAAGATGGTCAGAGCCCAGGAGCTCAAAACCAGGCTGGACACCATAGCAAGCCCCCACCTCGACACCAAGCAAAACCCAGAAAACCATGGGTGAGTGCGGCCTTGGTGGGAGTTTCACCTCTGGCCCAGAGTTCAAGAACAGGCAGTAAGACCATGATGTCGACCAAATGGAAAGCCTGTGACCACAGCACTTTGGGAGGCCCATGCCGAGAGAATGGTCTGAGTTGGGTGATTTGAGAGCAGCCTGGAAAACCTAGTGAGGAAATTTAAAAAAGAAAGAAGGAAAGTTCGAAAGTATGAAAGAAAGAAAGAAAGAAAGAAAGAAAGAAAGAAAGAAAGAAAGAAAGAAAGAAAGAAATCCATTATCCTGCAAAACTTCTGCCCTCAGTCCTTCCCCCTGCCCCCCACATGTGAGGGTCTCCCAAACTTGGGACCTTCCAGTCCCAACCACCCCAATGGGTTCCCCTGCTTTGGTGTGGGAGTTGCCAAGGCTCTCTGGCTGGTTTCCTTACGGCTTTCCTCTCCCAGGTCAGAAATGTGGCCCAGGAAGGCTAACCATCTGACTCGGCAAGGAGGACCTCCCACCAAGAAAGACCAGCGACATATTTGTCAACTAGGGACATTATTTCCCCCCAATTCAATTGCTCCTGGCTCTATAGTCAGTCGCCCTGAGAACACAACACGTGCATATGTGAATCTGTGTACAATTCTGATGTTTTTGGAGACAGGGTCTGGTTCTGTGGCCAAGGTCGGGGCCCGGGGACCTGAACATCATTCTCTACAAGCCTCAAAATCACAGGCTTTGGTGATCCTCCAGCCTCAGCCTCCAGAATGGCCGGGATGATGAACATATAGACCCCAAACCCTCTGTTTGGATGGGTGCAGAGGCAGAGTCTCCCTGCGTATACTGGACTGGGCTTGGGCTCCTAGGCTCCAGCCATCCTCCTGCCTCCACCTCCCAGAGCGCTGGGATTCCTGGTGTGGTCCGCCATGCCCAACCTACTGTTTTGTTTTCGATGAAGGATTGAGGAAAGATCGGGGTCTCAGCTTCATCATCCCAGAACATTGGGAGGCCAATACCTGTGGCTGGCCCTATCACAGAGGCCGAGTCTCGCCAAGACAACTCAAATGAACCAGGCGTGTGCCTCACACCTGTCATTCCTGCTCCTCGGAAGGCCAGGAAAAGGCTTACTGGAGCATGGCAGGCTGAGGCTGCAGTGACCAAGAGCGAGCCACTGCTCTCCAGCCTGGACGATGGAGTTAGACTCCAACTCAAAGGAAAAAAGGAATAAAGGAAAGAAAAGAAGAGCATCCATTTGTGCATGGAGTTGGGATCATCGTACACAGACAGATCATTTGGGAAGGAGGCCCCAGCCTTGGGACTAGAGTTCCCCAAAAATGGTGGATTGGCAGACAATCAGGCTGTAGATTTGGAAAGCCATGGCAGGGGACTGCTGGAGCCTGGGATTTCAAGCCCAGTCTGGGCCATGTAGTGAGTCCTCCCTGGGCCACATAACGAGACCTCGTCTCTCCCCAGAACACAAACACTCAAGTCGCACCTGGTGTTGAATACATTCCCAGCTACATGGGAGGCAGTGTTCTCCATCCTGGGGCTTGTCTTTGCATGGCCCTCACCGACAGCAAGTGTGAGAACAAGCTGGGCACTGTGGCTCACGGCAGTGTGCCCTACGCCCTTGGTGACCAAGTAGGGAGGCTTCCTGAGCCCCAAGTTGGGAGACCAGCCAGGCGACATGGCCAGAGCTCATCTCGGCGAGAGGTCCCCAAAATCAATTCATTCATGGTGGCCTCCAGAGTCCCAGCTGCTCAGGAACTGAGGCAGGGGGACAGAATGAACTCTGATCAAGGCTTCATTGTGCCACCGCACTCCAGCCTGGCCGACGGAGACTCCTGTGACAAAAATGATGCCTCCCACTTGCATCAAGATGGGTGTCCACAGATCACCAGGGAAAGGTCCTCATGGGTGGGGGATGATGGAGTGATGGGGAGAGGAAGGGGCCCTCTCCATGCCCACAGGAGGCAGAACTGGGCAACTGGAAACTAGGATTGCCACAGCATTGCCGTACTGCCTTGATCACTCTGTGCTCGGCAGTTGCCCTAGCTTGAGACCATGTGTTTCATGAGCTCACACGCAAAACCTCTGACCTGGGGAACAGGGCAAGACCACATCTCTACCCTCCATTCCAAATGAACCGGGGGTGGTGGTGCACACCTGTCATTCTGGCTCCTTGGAAGGCTGGGGAAAGGTTTGCTGAAGCCCAGCGGGCCGAGGCTGGAGAGGCTGGGAGTGAGCTACCACCCTCCAGCCTGGTCAATGGAGTGAGACACCGACTCCAAGGAAACAAGGAAAAAAGGAAAAAAAAAACGGGCGAATTTATTTGTGCATGGTTTTGGGATCATCGTGAGCAAACAGAGGTCATTTGGGTAGGAGGCCCCAGCCTTGCACCTAGACTTCCTGAAAGATGGTGGATCAGCAGACAATCAGCTATGGCTTTGGGAGGCCGAGGTGGGAAACCATTGGAGCCCGGGAGATCGAGACCAACCTGGGCCACATAGTGAGACCTCGTCACTCCCCAGAATGCAAACACTGAAATCGCGGTTCCCTGCCGCTCTCCTATTCTCCAAGTTGTGAAATGTGCCCCTGGCAGGCCGATCTTACAACTCGGCAAAGAGTACCTTTTGCCAAAAAAGGCCAGAGAAACATCCCTCACCTGGGAGCATTTCTTCTTCCCTGGTCCCACTTTTCCCGGCTCTAAAGTAAGTCACCCTGTGAACACATCCCATGCAGTTGAGAATCTGTGTATGAATCTGATGTTTTTGGAGACAGGGTCTGGGTCTGTGACCCAGGCTGGGTCCTGGGTCTTGCCCTGTGAGTTCGAGGTGGCAGATTTTCTGAGCACTGGAGTCAGAAACCATGCAGGGGGCCGTGGTCAGACCTCGTTTTGGCTAGAGATCCCCAAAATCAAGTCAGGCAAGGTGAACATTGGAGTCCCAGCTGCTCGGGTCTGAGGAGTGAGGACCACCAGAGCCCCACAAGTCAAGGATCCCGGAGCCATGATAATGCCACTGTGCCCAAGTCCATCCAACAGAGAATCCAGTGACAAAAAAGACGCCTCCCATGTGCATCACGACAGACGTACATGCCCTCCCAGGGAAAGGACATCATGGGGGGGATGATGGAGTGATCAGGAAGGAAGGGGCCCTTCCCCCACCCTAGGTGGCAGGCTGGGTGACCAGAACCTGGGCAGGCCATGCCATTGCTGCACCACCTTGATGGTTCTTTTCCCGATGGCTGCCCTAACATGGGACTGTCTGTTCTGTGACCTCAGACGCATCTTCTCTATGGGCATGTTTGTGGATGGTGAAGGCAGGTCTTCCAGGACGCATGGCTGAAAGCAAGGGACAGTCGTGCCCGGTGGCCACCTTCGAAACCTCCCTCAAACGACAGGCTGAAAAATGTCTTTTCCTGTAACTAGGCTCAGTGGCTCAACCTGTAATCCTGCTCCTTTGGGAAGCTGAGATGAGTGAATTGACTGAGCCCACGGGTTCGAGACCCACCTGGGCAGCAAGACCTCATCTCTACAATAAACCAAAAAATCAGCTGGGCATGGTAGTGCATGCCTGTAATTCTGTCTACTTGGAAGACTCAGGCAGAAGGATCTCCGGAGCCCAGCAGGTCGAGGCTGCGGTGGTTGGGAGTGGCCAATGCACTCCCGTCTGGGCAACAGAGTGAGACTCCAACTCAAAAAAAAGAAAAAAAGAAAGAAAAATGTCTTTTCCTCTCCCTTCCCTGAGTGCAAATCCTTGCACTGGGTGGCAAGTGTGGTGGTGGTGGTGGTGGTGAATATTATAATTTCGAGTCAGAATTCTGCTCTGTTGCCCAGGCTGGAGTGCAGGGGCATGCTCACGGCCACAACAGACTCCACCTGCCAGGCTCATGCGATCCTCCTGCTTTGTCCCCCTGAGTGGCTGGAACCACAGTCCTGCACCACTACAGCCGGCTAAAATTTGGGATTTTTTTTGACGGCTGAAATGAGGTCTTGCTCAGTGTCATGGGGTGGTCTCAAACCCACAAGCTCTTGCCGTACTCTTGCCTTGGTCTCTGAAGGGCCGGATTGCCAAGTTGAGTCCCTGAGCCTGGCCTATGTTTGTGGTGGTGGTGGTTGGTATTATTATTCTGAGTTGGAGTCCTGCTCTGTCACTGAGTCTGGAGTGCATGGGCCTGCTCTCGCCCACATGGCCTCCACCAGCTGGACTCTGGCTATCCCCCACCTCAGCCTCTGGAGTGACCGGGATGATGGGTACCATGACCCCAAACCTCCGTTTGGATGGGTGTGCAGACGGGGTCTCCCTGCATGACTCGGACTGGCCTTGGGATCCTGGGCTGCAGTCATCATCCTGATTTGGCCTCCAAGATTGATGGGATTCCAAGCTTGTGCCTCCATGCCTGGTCTACAGTTTCATTTATGACAAAGTTTAGAGGCTTGACTCAAGGGCTCAACTTTGTCATTCAAGAACTTTGGGAGGTCAAGGCCAAAGGCTGACCCAAGTCCTCAGGTCTGAGACACACCCAGACAACTCCGCAGGACCTCGTCTCTACACTCCATCCCAAATGAACTGGGCATGATGGCAAAAGCCTATCATTCTGGCTCCTTGGAAGGATGGTGAGGGAAAGTCTCACCGGAGCTTGGTGGCCCGAATCTGCAGTGGTCATGAGCAAGCCACTGCCCTCCAGTCTGTGCAATGGAGTGAAACTCTGACTCAAAAAGAAAAAAGAAATAAAAGAAGAGCATTCATTTTTGTATGGAGCTGGGATCATCTTGAACAGACAGAGATCATTGGGGAATGAGGCCACAACCTAGGTATAGAATTCCCAAAAGACAATGGATCAGCAGACATACTGAATAGGGTGTGGCTTTGGGAGGGTGAGGCAGGGATCGCTGGAGACTGGGTGTTAGGGACCAGCCTGGGCCACAAAGCGAGACCTCGTTGCTCCCCAGAATGCAAAACTTCTCGTCTTGCATGGTGGTGTGTGCAGTCCCAGCTGCACAGGATACAGAGGCCTCTGTCCCAGGATGTCCCTTTGCATTGCCCTGCTGATAGCACATGTGAGTCCAGGTCGGGCACTGTGGTGCATGGCCACCAGCCCTGTGCCCTGGGAAGCCGATTCAGGAGACTGCCTGAGTCCTGGGTTCGGAGACCAGCCCAGGCTACATTGCCAGACCTCATCTCAGTGAGAGGTCCCTGATATTGAGTCAGGCGTGGTGGTCCACAGAGACCTGGATGCTCAGGGGCCGAGTTGGCAGGACCCCCTGGGCCCCTCAGGTTGAAGCCCTGGTTCAAGGTTTGAGACCAGCCCGGGACACTGGACGATACCTTTTCTCGGCCACCAAAAATAAATCCAAAGATTGTAGGAAGCCACGATCATGCCGCTGCACCCCATCACAATTGACGGAGTCACCAGTGACAAAAAAGATGTCTCCCACGTGTGTCACAACAGGCGTCCACGGGTCCCCAGGGAAAGGTCTGTGTGTCAGGGGACGATGGAGTGATCAGGAGATGAAGGGGGCTTCTCCCTGCCCAAAGTTTGCAGAACCAGACAAATGGACCCTGAACTGGCTGCGGTGTTGCCAGACCACCTTGATTGCTTTGTGCCCTATGGTCAACCTAGCTCATGCCCATCTGTTCCATGAGCTTACACTAGTCTTTGCCAGGGAGCACAACTCTGGAGGCTGGAGGCAGGCCTTCTGTGATGGGTGGCTGAAGACTGAAGACGCCATTGTGGCCACCCCTTCACCCACCTCGATCCCAAAGGTAGACCCACTCGATCTTCCCATTGGCTCCCTCGTGGAATGGGAGTGTGTGACTCTCAAACCGTCAGGGAGGAATGGCCAGGTGACTCATGTCTGTCTCCTCGGCACTCAGTGAGGCCAACATGGGAAGATGGCTGGAAGCCCAGGAGTTGAGATCAGGCACCACGAATGGCTCATCTTTGGATTTATTTTCGATGGCCGAGAAAAGGTATAGTCCAGTGTCCTGGGCTGGTCTCGAACCTGAAGGCTCAGGCCATCCACTCTCCTTCGCCTCTGAAAGGCCGGGATGACAGACCGAGCCCCTGAGCTGGCCTGTTGTTGTTGTGGTGGTGGTGATTAGTATTATTATTCTGAGTGGCACAGAGACCCACTCTCGGCCACTGAGGCCCCCACCGAATGGGCTGTGGTGATCCTCCCACCATGGCCTACTGAGTGGCTGGAATGATAGTCATGCACCACCATGCCTGGCTCATATTTTTGACTTTTTGTAGAGACGAAGTCTCCCCAAGTTTCCTGTGTTGGTCTCAAACCCAGGGGCTCAGGCCATCCTCTTGCTTCCACCTCCCAGAGTGCTGGGATAAGAGGTATGAGCTCCCACACCCTGCCTCCACACCTCTCTCAGGGCCCCACCATGAGGCCTGCTCTCTTCTGAAAACCCAGACACTGGTGGGAGTTCCAGGCTCAGGGGCATGTCTCCACCGGGGCACCCAGCCCTCTACCCACCTACTTCCCCAGGGTGTACCGGCTTGCTTCTCCCAGAAGAGACCTCGTGGAAAGGGAGGTCATGACTCTCAAAACTTGGGGGGGGGGCAGGGATGGCCTGGAAACACATGCCTGTCTCCTTGGCACTCGGGGAGGCCAAGATGGGATGATGGCTGGATCTTGGGAGCTCAAGAGCAGGCTGGACACCATAGCTAGTCGCCATCTTGACCTTAAGCAAAACCCTGAAAACCTTGGGTGAGGCTAGGTCTCAGCAGAAGGATCGCCTCTGGCCCA
>NW_007260931.1:0-862 GCF_000164805.1 Carlito syrichta
TTTCAGCCATTGAATGAACTAACTGGTGAGCTGACTTATCTAGTCTGCCGGCTAGTGACCCGACTTGTGAGCTGACTTAACTAGTCAGGTGGTGAGCAAGCCGACTAGTTAGGTGACCTGTTGGCCTGCAAAAGAGCTGACAATTTAGTTGACCTGTTGGCTGGCAAGTAAACCAACTAGATTGCTGACTAGTTTGCAGCCAAGCGAGCTGATTAATTAGCTGACATGATAGAAAGTGGCAAGCCCAATAGTTATCTAACCAGATAGCTGAGTTGCTAGCCGATTAGTTATCTAAGTAATTAGTTGATTTTCTAGCTTACTTAGCTAGCTGACTAGCTAGGTGACTAGCTGACATAACTAGCTAGCAAACAAGCCATGTAACTCTCTAGCATGCTGACTTAACTAGCTAGTTATCTGGCTAGTTAGCTGGATAACTGACTTAACTTTCTAGCTAACATGCTACCTGACTAGCTAGCTGACTTAACTAGTTAGCAGACTAGCAAGCTGACTAGCTAGCTGACTTCACTAGCTAGATGAGTGGTTAGCTGACTTGCTAGCTTACTTGACAAGCTAGCTGGCTAGCTAGTTGACTTAACTACCAGGCTAGCAACTGGGCTGATTAGCTGGTTAGCCAGCTGATTTAACTAGCTAGTTAAATGGTTGTCTACCCAGCTAGTCTTCTGGCTTATCTAGCTAGATGGCTGGCTGGATAGCTGACTAGGCTGGCTTATCTAGCTAGATAGTTGGCTGGATAACTGGCTAGGCAGCCAACTAGCTAGCTAGTGGATTGATCAACTGGCTAGCCAGCCAGCTTAAATAGTCATCCGGCTGGCTAGATGGTCAGATAGCCAGCTGGCTTCAC
>NW_007260931.1:919-7362 GCF_000164805.1 Carlito syrichta
CCAAATTGACTAGCTAGCCAGTCGGATTAATTACCTAGTTACTTTCCTAGCCAGGTGGCAAGCCAGCTGAGTTAATTGCCTGTCTTGGCAAGCTATCCAGCTGGCTAGGCAGCTTATGTAACTAGTGAGCTAACTAGCTAGCCAGTTGACTTGACAATTGAATTAACTAGCTGACTTAGCCAGCTGGCCAGCTGGCTAGCCAACTGATTCAATTAGTTGAAATAATTAGATAGTCAGCTGGTTAGCTAGCTGACTTAACAAGCAGACATGATTAGCTAGCCAGGTGGCTAGCCAGCTGACAAAAATAGCTAGCTACCTACATATCCCACTGACTTGCCACCTGACTTAACTACCTAGCTAACTAACTAACCAGCTGATTAGCTAGCTGAGATAACTAGGTGAATTAACTAGCCAGCCAGCTGGCTAGCCATCTGAATTAACAAGCTCAACACATCAAGGCAGCTGGCTAGCCAGGTGACTTAACTAGCTGACTTAAATCGCTAGCCAGCTGACTTAACTAGCTGACTTAATTAGCTAGCTACCCAGCTAGCAAGCTGACTAACTCGCTGAAATATCTGGCTAGCTACATAGCTAGCTCTCTTGCTAGCTAGCCCACTTAGCTACCTGACTTAAATAGCTGGCTAGCTGACATAACTAGCTGATTTAACTATCTATCTAGCCAGCCAGCTGACTTTAATAGCTGAAATAACTAGCTAGCCAGGTATTTAGCCATCTGACTTAACGAACCTTTTAACTAGTTAGCGAGCTGGCTAGCCAACTGACCTAAAGAGGTGACAACTAGCTAGCCAACTGGTTAGCCAGCTGACTTAACTAGTTGAATAACGAGGTAGGCAGCTGGCCAGCCAGGTGACTAAACTAGCTGAATTAACTAGATATACAGATGGCTAGGCACCTGACTTAACTAACTCTGTACCTCCCTAGCCACCTGGATAGCAAGCTGACTTAACTAGGTGACATAATTAGCTAGTCAGCTGGCTAGCCAACAAATTAAATGGGTCACAACCTAGCCAGCAAGCTTGCTAGCAAATTGACTTAACTAACTCTCTTAACTAGCTGGCCTGCTTTTTAGCCATTTGAATTAACTAGCATGCTACATAGCTGGCCAGCTGGCTGTCAAGCTGAATTATCTAGGTGACTTATATAGCTAGCCAGCTGTCTACCTGCTTACTTAACTAGCAAACTACCTAGCTAATCAGCTGCTTTCTCACCTGACTTAACTAGGTGACTTAATTATCTAGCCAGTTGGCTAGGCAGCTGACATAACTAGCTAGCTACCTAGCTAGCAAGCTGGTTAGCCAGCTCTCTTAACTATCTGATGTAACTAGTTAGCCAGCTGTCTAGCCAGCTGAGTTAATTGCCTAGCTACCTAGTTAAACAGCTGACTTAACTAGCTGAAATATCTAGTGAGCCAGCTGGCTGCCCATCTGACGTAACCAGCTTTTTAACTACCTAGCCAGCTGGCAAGACATCTGACTTCACCAGCTGACTTAACAAGCTAGCCAGGTCTTTAGCCAGCTGACTAAACGAGCTGAATTTAATAGCTGGCCAACTGGCTAGCCAGCTGAATTAACTGACTAGCTACCTAGATTGCCAGCAGCCTAGCCAGCTACTTAACTAGCTGACTTAACTAAGCAGCCAGCTGGCTAGCTAGCAGAGTTAACTAGCTACCTACCTAGCTAGACAGCTTAATAGCCAGCAGACTTAAAAAATCTGACATAACTAGGTAGCCTGATGGCTTGCCAGCACACATAACTAGCTACCTACCTACAAATTCCTCTGGCTTGACAACGGATTTAACTACCTAACTAACTATCTAACCTGCTGGTCAGCAAGCTGACTTAACTACGTGACATAATTAGCTAGCCAGCTTGCTATCCAGCTGATTTAAGAAGCTAGGCACCCTGATAGGTAGCTGGCTAGCCAGCTGACTAAACTAACTGATTTAACTAGCTAGATACCTAGCTAACCACCTGACTTAACTAGGTGATTTAAATAGGTAGGCAGCAGGATAGACAGCTGACTTAACTAGCTACCTAGCTAGCCAGCTGACTTAACTAGGTGATAACAAGCTAACCACTTGGCTAGCAGACTGACCTAACTTCCTAGCTACATAGCTAGCCAGCAGGATGGACAGCTGACTTAACTAGCTGCTACCTATGTAGCCCCATGGCTTGTGAGCTGACTTACCTACCTAGCTACCTAGCTCACCAGCTGGCTAGTGAACTGACTTAACCAGGCTACTTACCTAGTTTGCTCACTGTCTAGCCAGCTGACTTAACTAGCTAGCTACCCAGCAGGTATGTCATCTAATTAAGTCAGCTTGCTAGCTAGTTAAGTCAGCTAGTTTAGACAGCTGACTAAACTAGCTGTCTTAAACAGCTAGCCAGTTGGCTAGCCAGCTGACTTACCTCGCTAACATCACTAGCTAGCCAGGTAGCTATCTAACTGACTTAACTATCTAGTCAACTACCTTGCAAGTTGGCTAGCCAGTTCTTTTATCTAGCTGAATTAACCAGCTATCCAGCTAGCTAGCCAACTGACTTAACTAGCATGCTACCAAGCTAGCCTGCTGGCTATCCAGCAGACTTAACTAGCTGAATTAACTAGCTAGCTATGTAGATAACCAGCTGACTTAAATAGCTAGCTAATTATCTAGCTACCTAGCGAACCCACTGACTTAAATTGTTAGCTAACTAGCTAGATACTTAGCTAACAAGCTGACTTAAATAGTTAGCTGCCTAGCTAGCTACCTAACTTAACCAGCTAGCTAACTAATTAGCTTACCCATTACCTAACGTGCTAGCTAGGTGACTTAATCATTTGACATAACTGGTTAGCTAACTTGCTAGCTAGCTGACGCATCCAGCTGACTTAACTCGTTAGCTAATTAGATAGATAGCCTACTCAAGCAGCTGAGCCAACCCGTTTGCTAAGCAGCTAGCTAGCTGACTCAACCAGCTAATTTATCCTGTTAGTTAACTAGCTAACAACCTGACTCAACCTGCTGATGTAACCCATTAGATCACTAGCTAGCTAGCTGTCTTAACCAGCTGACTACTTCAAAAAGCTTACTTAACTAGCTGACTTAGCTGAATTAACTATTTAGTTAGCTGACTTAACTGGCTGACTTAACCAGTTAGCTAGCTGATTTAACTACCTAAATTATATAGTTAGCTAACTATTTAACTAGTTGAGTAACTAGCTGATTTAATAAATAGGTAACTAGTTAGGTAGAAGACTTAAATAGCTGACTTAAATAGTTAGCAATTTAGTGAGCTAGCTGACTTAGCTAGGTAGGTAGTTAGCTAGCTGACTTAGGTAGCTGACTTAAGTAGTTGGATAACGAGATAGCTAGCTGAATTAACGAATTGGTTCAGGAGTTATCTGTTTTAACTGTTTGGTAAACGAGTTAACTACTTGTCTTAACTAGCTGGTTAACGAGTTAGCAAGGTGATTTAATATTTGCTGAGTACACGGACTACTTAGCTGGTTTAACACGTTGGCTGACCACTCGGCCGACTTGTTAGCTGGCTTAACATGTCTGCCGACTAGTCGCCCAACTTGTTATCTGTGTTAACAAGCTGACTAACGAGTTGGCCCACTAGTTAGCAAGGTTAACTTGTTGTCTGCTTGTTTGTTGACCAAACGAGTGTGCCAAATAGTTCGCCGACTATTTAGTTGACCTAACTTGTCGGCCGACTAGTTAGCTGAGCTAAGTTGTCAGCTTACAAGTTGGTCGACTAGTCGCCGATTGGTTAGCTGGCTTATCTAGTTGGCCGGCTAGTCAGCAGACCAGTTAGCTGACTTAAATAGTTGGCCAGCGAGTGAGCCAACAGGTGAGTTGACTTATCTAGTCAGCCTGCGAGTGAGCCAACTGGTTAGCTGACTTAACTAGATGGCCGGTGAGTGAGCTAACTGGTCAGCCGAATTTAGTCAGCTGGCGAGTAGGCCGACTAGTCAGAATATATAACAAGTCGACCAGACAACTGACCAGTGAGCTGACTTAATTAATAGGACGGCTATGAGTGAGATGCCTTAACTATTATTAGGCAAGTGAGACCACTGGTGAACTGACATAACTAGTCGGCTGGTGAGCAAGGTGACTAGTTAGCCATCCTGTTGGCTTGCGAGCTGGTCGAAAAGATAGTTGACCTGTTGACTGGTGAGCAAGCCAACTAATTTTCTGACCAGTAGGCAGGCGAGGGAGCCGACTAGCTAGCTTACCTGATGGAAAGCAAGAGAATCCAGTAATTAGCTGAGCAGCTAGCTGATTTGCTAGCCAACTAGATAGCTAAGTAACTAGCTGATTTGCTAGCTGACTTAACCAGCTAGCTGACTAGCTAGCTGGCTATCTAGCTGACATAACTAGCTAGTAAGCAAGCTATCTAGCTGTTTAGCCAGCTGACTTAACTAGCTAGCTAATTGACTATTTAGCTGGTTATCTGACTTAACTAGCTAGATGACTAGCCAGCTGACTACCTAGCTGACATAACTAGATAGATGGCTAGCTAGCTGATTTAACTAGCTGAGGAGGTAGTTGGCTGGCGAGTAGAATAGTCAACTGACTTAATTTGCTAGCTACCTGGTTGGCTTGATGAATAGCCTGATGGATTAACTAGATAGATACCTGGCTGGCTAGCTGGCTAGGCAGACATCTAGCTTGCCAGAGGGCTGGCAAGCTGGTTAGGAAGCCAGCTTAAATAGCCAGCCAGCTGGCTAGACAGTCTGATAGCCAGACAGGTTAACTAGCCAGCCACCCTGCTGGTCAGCCAGCTAGACAGTGGGTTTAACTAGCTGGCCACCTACCTGACCAGCCTACTAACCAGCCGGCTTAACTTGCTAGATATCTAGCTAGCCAGCCAGCTAACCAGCTGACTTAACTAGCTGACTTAACTAGATAGCCATCCGGCTAGCCAGCTGGCTTTACTTGCTAACCACCTAGCTTGACAGCCAGCTAAAATGATCACTTAGATTGCTGAATTACCTAGCTAACCGACCTCTACCTAGCCGGCTTAATTAGGTAACTATCTACCTATCCAGGTGGATAGCCAGCTGACTTATCTAGCTGACATAACTAACTATCCAGCTGGCTAGCCAGCTGACTCAACTAGGAGACTTAACTCATTAGCCAGTTGGCTAGCCAGCTTATTTAACTAGCTGGCACACTAGCTAGCCTGGTGGCTAGCCAGCTGACTTAACTAGTCAGCTACATATGTATCCTGCATGCTTGTCAGCTGACTTAACTATCTAGCTACCTAGCAATCCAACTAGCTAGCGAGGTGAATTAACTAGGTGACCTAACTAGATAGCTAGCTGGCTAGCCAGCTGATATAACTAGTTAGCTACCCAGCTAGGCAACTGACTTAACTAGCTGACTTAACTAGCTAGCTACCTAGCTAGTCTGCTGAATTTACTAGCTGAAATAACCAGCTAGATGCCTAGCTAACTGTATAGCTAGCTAGCTGACTTATCTAGTTGCCTTAAATAGCCAGCTAACTGACATAACTAGCTGGCTTAATTAGCTAACTACCTAGCTAGCCAGCTGAAATAACTAACTGATATAACTAGCTACCTAGCTATCTAGCTGCCTAGCCATCTGATTTAACTAGCTTATTAACTAACTAGCGAGCTGTCTAGCCAACTGACTTAACGAGGTGACTTAAATAGCTAGCCAGCTGGTTACTCAGCTGACTTAACTAACTGATTTACGAGCTAGTCATCTGGCCAGCTAGGTGACTAAACTAGCTGAATTAACTAGTTATCCAGCTGGATAGCCAGCTGACTCAACTAGCTCTCTACCTCTCTAGTCACCTGGATAGCCACCTGGATAGCCAGCAGACTTACCTCTCTAGCCACCTGGATAGCCAGCAGACTAACCAGCTGACATAATTAGTTAGCTAGGTGGCTAGAGAACTGACTTAACCAGATCATTATCTAGCTATCCAGCTGGCTTAACCAGCGGTCTTAACTAGTTGACCTGCTTTCTAGCCATGTGAATTAACTAGCTTGCTACACAGCTAGCCTCCTGGCTATCCAGTTGAATTAACTAGATGACATATCTATCTAGCCAGCTATCTAGACAGCTGAATAAATAACAAGCTTGCTAGCTAGCCAGCGGGCTAGTCAGCTGACTTAACTAGCTGACAACTGTCAAGCCCACTGGCAATACAGCTAACATAACAAGTTAGCTACCTAGCTAGCAAGCTGGCTAGCCAGCTAACTTAAGTAGCTGACTTAACTGGCTAGCCAGCTGTCTAGCCAGCTGACTTAATTGCCTATCTACCTAGCTAGACAGCAGCCTAGCCAGCTGACTTAACTAGCTGACTTAACGAAGTAGCCAGCTGGCTAGCCAATAGACTTAACTAGCTAGCTACTTAGCTAGACAGCACGATAGCCAGCTGACTTAAGTAGCTGGCCTGCTG
>NW_007260932.1:0-9612 GCF_000164805.1 Carlito syrichta
ATTTAAGTTTGGGTTAAAGTCGTAGTTTTATTAAAATAGAATGAGAATTATAGTGTTGTGATTTAAAAATCATACATCAATGATAATTATAAGATTTAATGATAAGGTATTAGCTTAATAAGTTATAGCATAGTATTAAAGTCCAGTCACTAAAACATATAAAAATTGAAGTTTAGATTTATGAAACTCATATAACTCATGGTAAGGAATAAGTTTTGAATTAATTGTTATAGAATTACAGGGACTATGTTGAATCATAAAAGGTTAATGGAATAAATAAAAATTAATTCATTTAAGTAAACTTATAGATTATAGTATAGTGTTAAGTTTATAATATCAATCGTTAAAAAATATTAGGAGTCAGTTAACTTGGATTGAACCTAGAGTTAACTTAGAAAGTTTTTGTATTAATCAGGGTTTAGAAAAAAGAGTATAATATGAATGATTTATTGAACACTATGGAAGACACTTTGAACGAACTTTATTGAAATTGTGCACCTGTGACCTTGATGTGAATTTTGTGAAGCACGTCAAGCATCATGGAGTTCGAATTGCTTGCTTGGAACTTGCAAGTCTCGTGATGGTCTTGTGACATAGTTTGTAAAGTGCGATATACATCATGCAATTTGCACGCCCCAGCAAGTAATTATCACACTGCTGGAAGGTATAGAAAATGGTATGTAATTTGGAAGGAGTCTGAATAAAATTTGGACTCAGTCCTGATCAGACTGATCCCAGAAGAACTGCCTCCGAGTGATCTCTTCTCTCCGTCTTGACTCTCTGGTGTGGGTTCTAACCCTCCCTCCTAGGTCGGAGCTGGTACTCCGACAGCTTTGGCACCCGAACCCAGGGATCTGACTCTGGCAATTGTATATATATATCCCCCGTTTGTTCTCATTTCAGGACGGACCTTGCCTTAGGGTGCTGCAACCCCCCCGGAGTGCACAGGTTGATAGGCAAGCAGATTGGTTGTATAGTGTCACCGACGGACTGCGCAACTTGTTATCACCATAAAGAGTGATTCAGTATTTGTAGAGATATTGCTGTATATTGTGTATGTTGGTGTTTTTACAACTATGGGAAACTGCGGCTCCAAAGAAAGGCAAACCTATATTTGAATCATGTCTAAAGCATTAAAACATAAAGTTGTTAAGGTAAGTAGAGATAAAGTAAATTCTTTTCTAGATTTTGTACAGAAAGTTGCCTGCTAATTCCACTTAAACTCTTTCTTTGTCTAAGATAAAGCAAAAGGCCGATAAATTCCTGGGATTTCAGTTCTAAAATAACCACAACCATCAAACGAGTAATTACTAACAAAGAGGCAGCAAAAATTTTAGTAAAACAATTGGCTGTTCAAAATGCTAATAACACTTGTTAGGCTTTAATAAGACTGATAAAAAAAGACCGGCAATATAATTGATTATATCAGACAATGCTAATGATAATTATGATGATTAAAAACCCCTCCTTCTTGCCATCCTTGCTGCACCTCTCTCTAAAGTTTTCCTTAAAAGTTAAGAATACTGAAATAAAGCCTGAACTTAGTCACACTTTTCTTTTCCTTATACAAATGTAGAAAGCTCAAGTAATAATAAACAAATGTATAAAAGTAAAGTATAAGTGATATAAGTAATATAAGTAATATACATAAGCAATAATATATAAGCAATATAAGCTATGTATATAAAGAATATATAAGTAATATAAATAATATGTCATACATAGGTAATATGTAAATAATATAGGTAATATAAGTAAAATAAATAATATAAGCAATATAAGCAATATATAAGCAATATAAATAATATATGAGTAATAAATAATATAAGTAATACGTAAACAATATATAAATAATTTATATAAGTAAAAGTATATAAGTAATAAACAAAAGAATATCTCATTGCAG
Source organism: Carlito syrichta (assembly GCF_000164805.1). NCBI lineage: Eukaryota > Metazoa > Chordata > Mammalia > Primates > Tarsiidae > Carlito > Carlito syrichta. The sequence goes on from NW_007260932.1 coordinate 1,907, forward strand.
TCTTGCTTTAACTGTGGTCAAGTCAGACACATTAGCAGAGATTGTCTGATTAAGCAAGGTATAGCTAACTTACATGGCACACTGTCACCATTTATTGGGTCTACTCGACTAAAAACTTTGAGTTCCAACTGCCAAAAAGGCTTCCATTAAGCTAGAGAATGCCTATCTAAATTTCATAAAAATGGTAATCCTTTAAATCAACAACGAGCCACCCCTGGGAGTACCGGACTGAACTTGTGTTCCTCCACCACAACAATATTAACTCCCAACCTTCTGGTAACACCAATTCCTGTGGGAGAAGGGCTCTCTCCCAGAAGGAATAGTGGGTGTAATATTAGCCAGAAGTTCCTTGTCTTTACAAGGAATTTCCATTATTCCTGGAGTGGTGGATTTGGATTACACAGGGGAAATCCAGGTGCTTGTTGCTCCCCCTAACAAAACTGTGCAGTTTAACAAAGGTCAGAAAATAGCCCAGTTGCTGCTCCTGCCTTATCATAAAACAGGTAAAATTAACTAACCTGCCTAGAGGTAACTCTGAATTTGACTCTAGCGATGTTGTTTTTTTTGGCTCAGGAGGTTACTAAGCCTAAACCTCTATATATACAAGGAGTTAAGATTAAAGACTTATTGGACACTGGAGCCGATGTTTTCTGTATTGCCAGGAAAATTGGCTGGCTTCTTGGTTTACTCAAAAAGCTCCTTTAGGACTCATAGGCATTGGCCGAGTACCCTCAGTAGCCAATAGCTCTTAAAATTTTAAATAAGACAAATGAGACTTCAAAAACTTTTTGCCCATATGATATTCCATCTATCCCCTTTACATTATGGGGAAGAGATATTCTTGCTCAAATAAGCATGCATTTATATAGCCCTAATGATAAAGCTTCAGCACAAATACTATAGATGGGCTATGAACACATTAAGGGACTTGGCAAAGATGACAGATAATGCAGGAACCTGTCAAAGTTAATGAAAAGACAAACTAAGCTAGTATTAAATCCATTGTTCCCAAGACCCTATTACCTGGAAAACCGAAAAACCGGTTTGGTTGGAACAATAGCCCATGCCCTTAGAAAAGCTAAGGCAGTCAAAAAACTAGTTTTACAAAAATTAAAGGCTGGCCATATAGAGCCTTCTGCTAGCCCCACTGAATGGCAACCACTATCCCTGACAACACTCCTAAGTTTTGTAATTAAGAAAAAATCTGGTATATGGAGATTTTTACAGGATTTAAAGAGCTATTAACACTACTATGGGAGCCATGAAATGTTACAGCCTGGATTGCTATACCTGTTAACTTTAATATTATAGTTATTGATTTACAGAATTGTTTCTTTACTATACCCTTAAGCCCAGAGGACTGTAAATATTTAACATTCAGTTTACTCTCTGAGAATTCAAAAACTTTTGTTCCAGCTCCAGGAGGAGTCCACTCTCAAGGACTGAGACCTAACATACTATGACAAATGGATGTAACTCGTTTTCCCAGCTTTGGAAAATTGTCTTATTTGCATATGACTGTAGATACATTTTTTCATGTTATTTTAGCTTCAGCAAAAACTGAAAGAAGCCTACAAGGACGTGGTACAACATTTATTCTTTTGCTTTTCACAGCTAGGTATGCCAGAGCAACTGAAAACCAACAACGGTCCTGCATATACATCTAAATCTTTCCAGCAATTTTACTCCTAATTTAATATTTCTCATTCCACAGAAATTTCCTACAATCCACAAGGTCAAGCCATAGTTGAAAGAGTTCACCAAACTTTAAAAAATCAATTAAGTTATAAGAGGGTGAGTTCAAGTATAGCTCTCCTCACCGCATCTTGAATCACACTTTATTTGCTATTAATCATTTAAATTTGGACTCTTCAGGCTATTCAGATATGGCTACACATTGAGATCTAGAAGAATGTGTAAAACCTCTGATAAAATGGAAGTCTTCTTACAGGAAAAGGGAAGAGCCTGCTTTATTTCGTGCTCAAGTCAAACTTGTTACTAATCATAATTTTTCTTATGAAGGACATTCCAACTCCCTCCCTATTTGTTTTATAATACTTCTGCTTTTAATAATTACCAGCCTTCTTGCTTAATGTCTACCTTTAAGTCTCTGAGTACAGAAAGCCCTTATCAGGACAATATCAAGGACGGTTGGCGACTGGAGGTGTTAATGCCTGGAGGAACCGCCCCTAGCCGTGCGACTAGAGCTTCATCACCTCTCAGCGTACCTGCTTGCCCCTTCGATGATATGGAAAAGGATTGGTAACTCATAGGGCGAGATGCTGGCTGCCCAAAATGAAGAGACTGTGCTTATAACTCTAAGGTGGAATATCCTGGACCCGGTGAAAAATTATATATTAGTGACTGAGGTTTTAATGACTCTATACTTGCCACAGCTAGAAGGCACCCATATGGATGGGCTACACCCATGTTTCTAAGTTCTCTATCCTGTAATCAGTCATTACAGCCTCAGCTTTATTAATTGTTTGCAGCAACAGGTCCTGTAACACTATATTGTGCTCATTCCGGTTTTACAACCTTTTTACAGGCTTGTGTTGATTCCCCATATGTTTTGTTAACTGTTAATGCTCAATCTATTTACTCGGTAATATATAATTTTGGTCATTTTGAAATTAATTGTGAAAATTGTACTTTGTCTAATTGTATTATTGGTAACCCATATCAAGCATTTTTGTTAAAGCATCCTTCTTACGTTTTTGTGCCTGTTCAGCTACTGGAACCGTGGTATTCTTCTCCTGGTACTTATATTTTAGAACAAGCCACAGCAATGTTAAATAGGCCTTGTAGGTTTGTTGCAGCTTTAATCTTGGGAATTTCTGCACTAATTTCTATTGTAGGATCTGTGACCGCTTCTGCAACTGCTTTAGTACAGGAAATGCATACAGCTGATCATGTGAATGATTTATCTCAAAATGTTAGCTTAGCTTTATTTACTCAAGAGCAGATAGATAAAGGTATTATTGATAGGTTGAACGCTTTAGAATCAGCATTAGTATATATAGGAAATCGAATACAACACATTAAGGTTCAGATGTCTGTAGCTTGTCACGCTCAATTTAAATGGATTTGTGTTACACCTTTGCCATATGATGGTCAGAATGTCAGTTGGACAGATGTTCAGAAACATCTTATGGGAGTTTGGCAGTCTTCTAATTCTTCTTTAAACATTCAACACTTGCATAGTCAGATTACTGCTATTTCTCAGGCACATCTCTCCTCACTTTCATTTTCTCAACTAGCATCTAGATTTACTTCTTCCCTTTCTCAGTTTGTGGCTTCCAATTCTGTTTGGAATCTGATCTATAATTTCATTGCTGTTGGTATGATTGTTCTTTTTCTGCTGTTTATCATTCCAGTCATCATCCAACGTTTAAGGTAAGCAGTTCAACATAACTCTGATAATATTCATTTGGCAGTTCTTACTAATAAAACAAAAAAAATAATGTCATCTATCAGCTGGTCACTTATGTCATAAAGGCTAATATTTTATGTCATCTGTGTCATCTGCTCACCATTCTTCACTCTCCCTATGTCCCCTCAAGTCTTTATGCTCTTGGTATTCAGTGACGGGTAAGATTCCAGCCACCTGGTATGAACCTAAGACAGGCAACCTCCGCCTGGAGGGAGGACCAGCCGATGATGGGTAGCAACTATGGTGAAGCGAGAACAACCTAAGACAGAAGCCAAGATGTTTAACCTATGTTTTTAATAAAAAAGGGGGAAATGTTGGGAGCCAACATCTATAGCTACATGGCCAACATCTATAGTTACATGGCTGAGGCCTGTAAAGGCCCATCTGGAAGATCGCCTCTGACATAGGATTTGAGTTGTATCTATGATATTGGCGTGTGATTAGTGACCGGTGTGCATACATGGCAGTAAAACTTATAAGTAAATCTCTATACACCTGATGGAAAGTTGAACAGCAGAGTTATTTTATATGACCTTGTCCCTTCTAAGTTGTACTTCTTTCTAGATATTTTTAACCTTCTATTTCCTGGTAGACTGGTTAGTCAGCTCTTGTTTCCAAAGGAAATTACTCCGAGGATTAAGTTTAGAAACTAAATTACCATAATAGTTTTATTGCCCTGCCTCTAGCCAGGCAGGATGTTTTTATAGTTTCGTTACATGCCAAAACTCTGTTTGTTTCAGCCCATGGCCATTGTCATGGTAACCGTACAGTCCATTATCCAAGAGTGTGACAGATACTATTTGATTTTTAGACTAGACTTGTTTGTATAAAACATACATTTAAGACGATACAATTTTCATCGGAAAGATTTAAACAGTAATAAGCATTCATAGAAAACTTTTAAGTTTTGTTTAAGCTTTTAAGTTTCCTTTTCTCAGATTATGTCTTTAGTTCCTGTTCCTGTAGGCCAATTTTAAGATCCTTTGATTAGTATAACAGAATTTTCCCAACGGTGTTGTTTTTGCTTCTAATATGACATTAGAAAATTTTACACGTAGCCATGTATTAATATACTAGGAAAAAAGATTTAAGTTTTGGGTTAAAGTCGTAGTTTTATTAAAATAGAATGAGAATTATAGTGTTATGATTTTAAAAATCATACATCAATGATAATTATAAGATTTAATGACAAGGTATTAGCTTAATAATTTATAGCATTATATTAAGTTCCAATCACTAGATCATATAAAAATTAAAGTTTAGATTTATGAAACTCATCTAAGTTATGGTAAGGAATAAGCTTTGAATTAATTGTTATAAAATTACAGGGCACTATGTTGAATCATAATAGGTTAATGGAATAAATAAAAATTAAGTCATTTAAGTAAACTTATAGATTATAGTATAGTGTTAAGTTGATAATATCAATCATTAAAAAATATTAGGAGTCAGTGAACTTTGATTGAATCTAGAGTTAACTTTGAAAGTTTTTGTATTAGTCAGGGTTTAGAAAAAAGAGTATAAAACGAATGATTTACTGAACACTATGGAAGACACTTTGAACGAACTGTATTGAAATTGTGCACCTGTGACCTTGATGTGTGTTTTGTGAAGCACATCAGGCATCCTGGAGTTCGAATTGTTTGCTTGGAACTTGCAAGTCTTGTGATGGTCTTGTGATGCATAGTTTGTAAAGCGCAATATACATCATGGAATTTGTACGCCCCCAGCAAGTAATTATCACACTGTAGGAAGGTATAGAAAATGATATATAAGTTGGAAGGAGTCTGAATAAAATTTGGACTCAGCCCTGATCAGACTGATCCCAGAAGAACTGCCTCCGAGTGGTCTCTCCTCTCCGTCTTGACTCTGCGGTGTGTTTCGTAACCCTCCATCTTAGGTCGGAGCCAGTACTCCAACATTCTGGTCCTCTAGAGAGTTGTAATCAGGTATCTGGTAGTAAAAATCCCTTAAATTCTTCGGGACAATTAAGGCCAGTCTCCTGGAAAAAAAGTATCATATTGCCATATTTGGATTTAACTTTGGTCTTAAGATGAACTTGGCAATCCTTAAATTTCCGTTTGTACTTTATTTGTAGATGGGACGAGGGTTTTGCAGTTGCCCAATATTTAGGACGTATTATTAAAATGTAACCAGGATCCATGAATTCCATGTCCCTAGGAAAAATCTGGGCATCTGCATTTTTGCACACAGGTTTTGGAATCCACATGGAGTGGGAAATTCAGGGCATCTTGTTGAGAATCAAAAGGAAATCCGGTTCTTGGAGTTGTCTTTCGCCTAAATCTACAAAGTCTCCTGATATGGTTTAATCAGCAATCTGGGCTTCTATGTCGCCACATTTTTAGTGTCTCTTTTGAAAAGGGACCAGGAATCTTGGGTTCAAATTCCTCAAGAGTCTTTCTCTTCATATCCAAGCAATAGGAATTCTAGGTCACCAGGAAATATCTTGGCGTCTTGCTGAGAATGAAGCAGGATTTCAGTAATGGGAGTCCACATATCCAGAACACTACACGACCTGTTGCTTCGGAAGAATAAAGAATCTTGGTTACACAAGGACTCCATCCCAAAAACCTACAGACCGTCTTGCTAAGAGATAACCACCATTCAGGTTCTGGCAGTAGGTATCTGGATAATGGGAGTCCTCATATACAGGAAACTGCGCAATGTATTGCCAACGGAGAATAAGGAATCTGGTTTACACGTGTCCTCCATCCCAATAAAAAGTCAGGGTTTCTGGCTAAGGGCTAACCACGAATTTGGGGTTTTGAAGCATAAACTAGGGAAATGAAATGCTCATATACAGACAAATGCACTGACTTTTTCTAAGAAAGAATAAGGAATGTGGGTGACATGTTTTATCAATCTCCAAAAAAATGCAGTGTCTTCCTAAGATCTGAAAAAGAATCAAGCTTTCGACGCATATATCTGTGACCCGGGGTACTCTTATACAGGTAACTGCATGACTGTTGCTAAAAATAAGGAATGTGGTTTATACGAGTTCTCAGTCCTGAAAATCTACAAGGCATCTTGCTGACGGCTAAAGAAGAATCAGGGATTCGAGGCATGATGTGGGTAATAGCAACCCTCATATACAGGAAACTACGTGGCCTCTTGCTAATAAAAGACAAGAAATCTATTTTCCATGGTTCCTCTATCAAAAAATTTACATGACTTCTTAGTAAGGGCTAAATAAGAATCAGGGTTTCCAAACAGGTATCAAGGGAAAGAAAGTCCTTACATACAGAACACTACTTGACCTCCAACTAAGTATGAATAAAGAATCATTGTGGTACTCACCCTCAATCCAGAAAATCCCCAGGTTATCTGCTATGGGACAAACAAGAAACAGATCTTCGAGCTTCCCAAATGTTTCAGAGCAAGTTAGTTTTCGGATATTATGAATCGGTCATTTCAGGACTCCAGCAACATTCTGGTCCACTTAAAAGTTGTAAATGGTATTGGGCACTCCAAGTCCGTTAGGTTCCTCAGAAAAACTAAGGCCAGACTCCAGGACAAAAAGAATTTTCTTACCATATTTGGATGTAGCTCTGGTCTTAAGGTGAACCATGAACCCTTGAGAAGGGACAAGGGTTTTGCACGTACCAAATGATTACTACGTACTTTTAATGGCAACCAGGAATCATGGAATCCAGGAAACTAGGAAACTTCTGGGCATGTGTCTTTTGATAGACTGAATGTGGAATCCAAATCGAAAGGAAAAATCTAGGCACCTTGCTGAGAATTAAAAGGAAATCCGGTTCTAGGTGTTGTTATTTTCCAGAATCTACAGGGCCACTTGATAAGGATTAATCAGCAACCTGGGTTTCTGGGTCCCTACATTTTTAGAGCTGCTTGCTCCGTGGATACGTTGAATCTGTCATTACAGATCCTCAGGATCTTTCTGTCCTCTTGTTAGTTGTAATCAAGGATTTGGCCCCAGAAATCTTTTCTTTCCTGGGACCATCTACGACCATAATCATATTCCCCAGAATCAAACGGAATATTGGTACAAATTTCCTCGACTCAGGTGACCTCAAAGTACAGAAAATTCTTGTGAGAGGGCAGGTAGGAATTGGGGTTTGGGGTTTGGAATATTCCCCATTTTGGGGATGTCTTGTGAAGGGGAACCAGGAATCTTGTATTCCAGTTTGCAAAGAACATTATGGACGTGTTTCTCTTGATATACAGAAAACTGAAATTCTCGGTCACCAGGGACTGTCTTGGCCATCCTGCAGCGTGAAGCAGGAAGTTA
>NW_007260932.1:10049-11884 GCF_000164805.1 Carlito syrichta
TTTACAGGCAACTACATGACCTTTTGCCTAGAAAGAATAAGGAATCTGGGTTACACGAGTACTCAATCCTAAAAATCTACAGACCATATTGCAATGTTCTAAAAGAATCAGAGTTCGAAGCAGGATGTATCTAATGAGAGTCTAATATACAGGAAAATACACAGCCCCTTGCCAAGGAAGAAAAAGAATCAGGGTTATAGCAGTCCTCAGTCCTTAAAATCAACAGGCCATCTGCTGTGGGCTAAACAAGAATCAGGGTTTAGAAGCTGGAACATAGGTAATAGCAGTCCTTATATGCAGAATCTATATGATCTCTAGCTAAGGGGAAATAAGAAAATTCTTTTACATGGTTCCTCCATCACAATATCTACATGACATCTTGTTAAAGGTAATACAAGAATCAGGGTTTCCAAACAGGATTCTGTTGGAAAGGGAGCCTCATATACCAGACATTACATGGCCCTTCGGTAAAGAAGAATAAGGAATCTGTGATACACTAGTTCAGAATCGGAAAAATTCTCCAGTCGTCTTGCTGTGGTGTAAACAAGAATCAAGTCTTCGAGCTCGTCTCATGTTTCTGAGATATTTGGATTGTGGGTATTATGAATCAGTCATTTCAGGACTCCAGTGACATTCTGGTCCTCTTGACAGTTGTAATCAGGTATCTGGTAGTAAAAAACTCTTAAATTCCTCAGGACAATTAAGGCCAGATTCCCGGAAAAAAAGTATCATATTGCCGTATTTGGATGTAATTTTGGTCTTAACATGAACTTGGTAATACTTAAATTTCCGTTTGTACTGTATTTGTAGAGGGGTCGAGGATTTTGCAGTTGCTAATTATTTAGTACGAATTACTAAAATGTAACCAGGATCCATGGATTCCACGTCCCTAGGAAACATCTCGGCATCTGCATTTTTGCACACAGAGTTTTGGAATCCACATGGTCAGGGAAATTCAGGGCATCTTGCTGAGAACGGAATGGGAATCCAGTTCTTGGAGTTCTCAATCCCCTAAATCTACAAAGTCTCTTGATAAGGTTTAATCAGCAATCTGGTCTGCTGTGTCACCACATTTTTAGTGTATCTTTTGAAAAGGGACCAGGAATCTTGGGTTCCAATTCCTCAAGAACTTTATGGGAGCCTTTCTCTTGATATCCAAGCAACTGGAATTCTAGGTCACCAGGAAATATCTTAGCGTCTTGCTGAGAATGAAGCAGGAATTTCAGTATTGGGAGTCCTCATATACAGAACACTGCACGACCTGTTGCTACGGAAGAATAATGAAACTTGGTTACACGAGGCCTCCATCCCAAAAACCTACAGACCGTCTTGCTAAGAGAAAACCACCATTCAGGTTTTGGGAGTAAGAATCTGGATAATGGGAGTCCTCATATACAGGAAACTGCACAGTCTATTCCTAAAGGAGAATAAGAAATCTGGTTTACAGTTGTCCTCCATCCCAATAAAACTTCAGGGTTTCTTGCTAAGGGCTTAACACGAATTTGGGTTTTTGAAACATAAACTAGGGGAAAGAAATGCTCCTATTCAGACAAATGCACTGACTTTTCCTAAGAAAGAATAAGGAATGTTGGTGACATGTTTTCTCAATCTCCTAAAAAATCTACAGCGTCTTCCTAAGATCTAAACAAGAATGAAGCTTTCGACGCATGTATCTGTGAACAGGAGTACTCATATAAAGGCAACTGCACGGCTGTTGATAAAAATAAGGAATATGGGTTATATGAATCCTTAGTCCTGAAAATCTACAGGGAATCTTGCTGATCACTAAAGAGATTCAGGATTATAGGCATGAATGTACGTAATAGCAATCCTCA
>NW_007260933.1:0-7192 GCF_000164805.1 Carlito syrichta
GATTTTTGCTTATATTGATTTTTTGTTTCATTGTTGTTGATATTTGCTGTAAGTTATATTTTTTATTTTGCTTGCTGTAAGCCTCAATTAGAAACCTTATTTAGTTTTCTAGGATGAGTAGCTAAATTGCAGATTTTAGATATCAATTTTATAAACATTTCTTTAAATTCTGTTTATAATACATTTCACACATTTTGCTAAATTCTATTTTAATTCTCAATTTAAAATGTTTTACAAATTTCTTTTTGGGGGCATTCTTTTTTGCCCTTTGTGTTTTTTATTCTTCAAATATTTAGGCATCATTCAGCTATATATTTCTGCTGTTCATTTCCAATTAATTTGATTGTATTATGTGAACTTATTTTGCATAATTCTTTTTATAAAAAATATTAAATGTACATTTTATGACCCAGAATTTAGTCTATCTTTGTGGATATCCTATGTGAACTGGAAATGATGTATATTTTAGTTTTTGAATATTCTATAAATGTTGGTTTGTTGATTGATAATACCAATAAAGTATACTATGGTTTAATAGATTTGATACATGCTTAATTTATCAATATCAATTATTGAGGAGAGTGTTGAAGTTTGTAGGTATATTAGAGAATTTGTAGACTTGTTTTTATAGGTTTTTTTGTTTTTTATGTATGCATTTTGATGCTCTATTGTTAGATACACACACATTAAAATTTGCTAAATCTTGAATTCTCCAAAATGATCCATTATATGAGAATCATGATTTAATGTTCCTCTTTATCCATGGTAATGTTCTGAATTTTACTTTGTTTGAAAGTAAGACAGCTACTCAAATTTTCTTTAGATTATTATTAGCATGGTAAAATTTTACCCTGCTGGTTACTTTTAACCTATCTGTGCTTTTAATATATAAAATAGGCAATTTATAGAAAAATATAATTGGGTTTTGTTTTTTATTCATTCCTTAAAAAACTATAAATTAATTTATTTTGATGGTATTTATACCACTCACATTTAAAGTGATTAATAAATAATCACTTGTTGAATTAATAATCAATAGGTAGATTAATATCTACCATAATTTTACCATTGTCTGTTCACTGTATTTGTTCTTTCTTCTATTCTTCCTCTATTTTTTGGTCATTTCAGGTTCTATTTGAGTAATGTATATTTTAAAATTATATCTATTCTATGCCAGAAAAAAGAAGTCAAACAGTCTATTGAGAATAGCTCTATGAATAACACTGTCATATTTTGCTGGACACAGGTTGAACCTGCTTGAGAATTCAATAAAATTGAAATGTTAATTTATATATATTTTTCTTTTTTAAATTACATTTGAGAAATGCAGTAAGACAATTCACTAAACATACTGATATTAACTACTAAGAAATGACATGTGTATTATTTTTTAAAAAACTAGTTTTAAACTATTAAACTAGTCAAACTATTGTTTGACTAAAATTGTAATATAGCAATTTCTCACCATGTTTAAAACTCATGAAGCCATATCCACATAGACAAATGGTTAGTAATTGATAAATTTGTTTATTGACTCTAATGACAAAAATACAGCCTTTACAGGCTGTAATGCAATTACAACTAAAGTGAATTTTCTATTGCCTATTTGGTTGGAAATATAGTTTTGAGTAGTTTTACTTCATGTCTGTTTTTTACAGTATTACACTGGATTACTAAAGAATGTGAGAATTTCTCAAATAAGCACATTTTCAAGGAGAAAGACACTTTCAGCGTATTACAATATACCACATTATATCAAATATATAATCCTCTATGGATTCTATGGATAGTTGGCATTCTGAGAAACAAATTGGTAGAATTACACAAATAACCCCAATTTCTACCCTTCTCTATGTATATCCACTTTTCTTTTTGACTTCACAGCTCCTTCCACCACAAAAGATAGACTCTATTCCCCTCATCTTAAGCCTGGGTTGAACTCGTGATTTGTGTTGCCAGTTGAATGGAATGCATCACAATAGATACTGCTATTTTATAGACTGAAAAGGTCAAGGTCAAGAAGCATTGTGTGCTTCATCTCTATCTCTTTTAGTGATCTGTCTTTGTAATAAAAACAAGCCCAGGTTAATCCCATAGTATATGAGAGACCACATAGAGAGAACTGGATCATGCCAGTCAAGACCTTCCTAGATCAATCAGCATATAACCAACCAACCTCAAACTGACTACAAATACATGATTAAAACATATTGAGGTTATTTGATCTTGACTTGGATCAGAAGAGTCATCTTGCAAATGTATACATTTCTGAGCAAAAAAAGACTTTTTTTGTGAAATGTCACACTGGTTTCACTGTTTTTTTAACCCATAGCATTGACTGTGGCCATAAATAATTCAAACAGCTTTACATGACTATAAAAATTTGACTATTGTAAGTATTTAGTGGTAGTTAATGCACATATTTGGTAACATTTCAGGTATGTACACTTTCCTTCCATGAATTTACTTTTAATTTAAAGATGTGCTTAAATGGACACACCTATAGATGTTGAAAAATATAATGTTTATGAACATTAATATGGTAAAAATAACTATTTAATTATATATTAAGAATATAGTGTTTTCTTATGTTCAGAATTTAAAAAAATTTTTCCAGCATCATTTGCATGTTTGTGAGTGCAAACTATATAAGAACAGAATTTTTATTCACATTAATTCATTGATTTTATTGATTTGGAAATGAATGATTTAATTTTGTGAGATTTCCATGTGTTCTAACAGATGTTATTTAGAGTGTTTGATTTTAGACTGGTATTATTTTTATTTATAAAAGAATAAGCAAGAACATAGAAGCATATAAATGGTAGATGGTAGAGTTGTTTTTTCTTTAAGCACAATATAAGAGACTTCATTTTAAATTATAATATTTATTGGCATTTCTAACTCTAATCAATTAAGTAATATTTGTTAAATGACTAATTTAATGTATAAAAATGAATAAATTTCAGGATGTTTATATCTCAGAAGAGTTAATATATCTTTGAATTATTTCCAATCCCCTTATTACTTAGCTGCAATTCACTTTATTATACTAATTATGTCTGTTATTAATTAAATGCCTAGTTTATGACAGCATATTCTAAATGCTTTGCAAGTATATATTTGTTAAGAGTTGAATATTGAGGGAGAGAGAAAATCAAATCGAAATCAAATAAAAAGTAGCTCAACTTCTATGGAAAGCAGTGTGGCAATTTCTCAAAGAACTAAAAATTGAACTTCCTTAGGATTCAGCAATCTACCTCCTGGGGATAGAACCAGGGGGACATAATTTGCTCTACAAAAAACACCTGCACATGCCTGCTTATTACAGCACTGTTCATTTTTGCAAAAACCATGGAACCAATACAGATGCTCATCAACAATGGACTGGATAAAATAAGTATGGCACATATATACATGATGAAATATTATACAGCTATAAAGAACAAAGTCATGCCTTCACAGCAACTTGGATGCAGTTACAGACCATCTTGCGAGGTGAACTACTGCAGAAACAAAGAAGTGAGTACTCCATATTCTCACTCATAAGCGGGCCCTGAATATTGGTCACACTAGCACAAAGGTGAGTTTGTCATACGCTGGACACTGATAGGGGAGGTACAGAGAAAGTAGGGAGGAAAGCACATAGCAACACCCTGGGCATCTGGTCCACTGCCAGGAGGAGAGAGGACCAGCTAGAAGCCCAAACTCCGCCTGTGTGGAATTTACCTATGTAGTAAATCCACACTTGGACTTCACAATTCTAAAATAAAAAAATTAAAATTTTTATTATAAAGATATGAGGTACAATTCAGGGTTAGAAATACAAACATTGATAGAACTTTATTGGTCTATGAGATTCACAAGTCACAGACAAAAAACAAACAAACATACATTTGAGAAATACTGATACCAAGATCATTTGAATGCTCAAATTGACTTAAATATTACCAACCTTGGTGGAAAAGTTGCTGCTGCTGAATTGACAACCCGTGTAAAATTTCAGAGTAGAAGGGAGGCATGTTCAACAGTATAATCTTCAGAAAAGAAAAAGTATATATTTACTATCATGCATTTCTTTCTTTCTTTTCTTTCTTTTTTTGGTTGGTTTCAGTGGGGATGTTCTTTAAAGAGCGTCATGTAGATATTTATACATATAATTTATTAACGTGGGGAGGGACGGGGCATACATCGCAGAGGGGGCGCGCGGGGGCGGGGAACGGTAGGTACGGCACACGATGCTACGCAAAATAGCCACATCTAACAGATGAAATAATCTTACCAACGGGGAGGGGAGCGGCCACCGAGGGTGGGCACGGGGGAGGAGGAAAGCGGGGGAGGCGAGGAAGAGGGACCTGGTCCGAGACACCATGAGCGTGCGTGCTGTCTCCGCTCTTACCCCCGCCTCCACACACCCCTCGGCCCGGGCTTAGGTCCGTCAGTCCTTTCCCCGCTTCCTCCGCCCCGGGCGCTTGGCGGAGGAGGGCCGCGCTCCCATGGAGTTCCGTCCCTGGGCCCCGTGCCCCACCACCCTCCGTTCGTGCTGGGCCGTGTGGTGGTTACGGTGCCCCCCTACCTGGGACCTGACACCCCGGCCTTGGTACTCGTACCCTCAGCGAGTACGCCCCGCGGAGGCCCCGCGGCTTGGCGGCGCCAACCCCTGAGCTGGGGCAGGCCAGAGCTTCAAGGTTCAGGCTCCGAAACCATGGGTGTGCTCTCGATTGCGGGCTCTACAGCGGCTTGTCGCTCTCCTTCTACAGGTGACTGTAATAGTCCTCGTGGGCGAGCAGCGACACGCTGTGCAGCCGGTGGTGGGCGTGCAGCTGCTGCTGCTGCTCCGGCGCCAGGGTCTGCAGCTCCGCCGACTGCGCGTGCAAGGCCTGCAGCGGGTGCGCCGCGGACAACGGGGTGGAGAGAGATGCCGGCAGGTCCCGGTAAGGGCAGCAAAGAGCTGGTGATGAAAAACTTCATTCTCTTGCAGAGCGTGAGGAAGAAGGGGGTTAGGGAGGGTCCCAGCTGGGTAGGGGATCCGGGTAAGGTGAGATCCTGAGGTCAGGGGTTCAATTAGAGGGTGCACCAAGGCAGAGGCTGCATGGATGGCGTCCTGCTGGTGCAGGTGCAAATGGATGTGCCAGTGCTGGTGGTGGTGGAGGGGCAGGTGGGTCACGTTGAGCATCTGCAGTCACGCCAGCGGGTGGTTGCCCAGGGGTGTCACCCTTTCCGCTTGCTGCCGCTCGGCCGCCAGCCGCTCCGCGTAGGACACGTCGGGACGCAGGGCTGGGCGGCCGCCAGCACCAGCCGCTCTCGCTCCAGGGCCCCAGGCTCGAGTGGAAGGGGAAAGGGTGCAGGCCGGGCCGGCCAGGCTGCAGGGCCAGGCCCCCGAGTTGCGTTAAGGGATACAGGTCTGCCCCGCGGACCCCGTGCAGAGGCTCCAGCTCGCTGGGCTTCACCTTGAAGCCTGGTTTGAGGCGGTCGCGGAGGTCTCATTCCCAGGTTTCCCGCTCCCTCTCTTTGTTAGCTGGGTCGCTGCTGTACAGGGCCGGGACGTTGTAGCCTAGGAGTCCCGGGTCCACCGCGCCCAGCGGCACGTAGAAGGGGTGGTTGCGGTTACCGGGAGACATGGCGTGAGGCCAGGCATACTCGCTGAGGGTACGAGTACCAAGGCTGGGGCATCAGGTCCCAGGTAGGGGGCACCGTAACCACCGCACTGCCCAGCACGAACGGAGGGTGGTGGGGCACGGGGCCCAGGGCCGGAACTCCATGGGAGCGCGGCCCTCCTGAGCCGGCTTCACGCTGCGCTCCAGCTCGCGCTCCTTCTCGCGCTCCCACACGCGCTCGCGCTCCTTCTCCTCGCGCGCGTGCTGCTCGGCCTCGCACCTCAACTTCTCCGGCAGGTAGGCGGGCTTCTTGGCCAGCTTGGAGCCCTTCAGCGGCGCGAAGTACAGGTCGCTGCACGCGCACAAGTCGAAGCCGCGGTACAGGTGCTTGTTGAACCTGACCGACTGGCTGGCGTGGCTGGGCACGTCCATTACCTTGGGCGAAGGGCTGCGCGCTGGGGGCGCCGGGCTCTCAGGCGCCTCGTACTCCTCGGCCGGCTCCTGCTTGATCTGCGCGGCGCTCAGGGCCGGACCAGCTGGGGTCCCCGTCCGAAAGGCGGGGGGAGAGCCCGACTTGTACCCGGGCGGGGTGGCCGACTTGTAGGTCACCGGGGACAGGGCTCGCTGCGTGTACGGCGGAGGCCCGGGCGGCAAGGCCTCTTGTAGTTTGCAGGTGAGGCCACGGTGGCGATGACCGTGGAGAAGGTGGCCGAGGAGGTGGTGACCATGGGCACTGGCGGGAAGGGGTAGAGCGCCCTTGGGGGCCCTGGGAGGGGGAGGGGTGCGAGCAGAGGTAGGAGGAAGACGACGAGTGGGAAGAGGAAGAGGCGGGAGGGCCGCCGGGGCTGGCCTGGCTGCAGGACACCTGGCCGTAGGGCGGGGGCAGGTGTGCTGGCCCGGGCAGGTAGGGCTTCAGAGACCCCAAGGAGGGCGACATGACATAGGGGTGCGCATGGTGGGAGCCACTGCTTTTCAAAGGGTGGGGAAACTTTCCGGGCGGGACCTCAGAGGTCCTGTGATGCCGCTGCTGTTGCTGCTGCTGCTCCTCGTGTGTTAGGGCTGGCGGGTGGGCACTGGCCTGGCCCCCGGCAGGAGGCAGGGAGGGTTCAGGGTTGGCATTGCTGTTGACTAAGAGGCGGTCATACGGAGGAGGCGGAGGGGGACCCTGCCTCCACACTGCCTGGGACGGGGAGAGAAGGCTGGGTGTACTTGGGGGGCTGATTGGAGACGGAGAGGTTTTCCGGGGGAGGGAAAGAGTGAGGACAACTGGGCAGCGCCTGGGAAGCTGGGCACTGGGCGGCGGCGGCGGCGGCGGCGCTGCTGCTGCTGAAAGAGGAGGCAGCCGTAGAGCTACTGCTAGTTAATGAATAGGGATACCTCATCGGGGGCCCTGGGGCAAAGGAGGAGAAAGCAGGGGACAGAGGGTGGGGCGAGGGGGCCACAGTCGGGCCCTTCTCTGGGCCGGGAGGAAGTCCGCCCATAGCCTGCCCCATGGCATGGGGACAGGGCAGATGCCCAGGTAGCGACTGGGCCCCCAGGCCAGGAGAAGCTGATGCGTTGTTAAGGGGTCTCAGGACAGGTGGGGGAGGCAAGTT
>NW_007260933.1:7631-8697 GCF_000164805.1 Carlito syrichta
AGTAAACAGTGGAGGTGGGTGGTAGGGGTGGGCTGGGCCCTGGGACAGGCCGGAAGAGGACTGGGAGTCATTCTCCACGCTGCCGGGGCTGTAGATGTTAGGGGACCTACTCCGGTTGTCCTGGTCGATATCCCTGGGGTTGCTGCTGCCATCATCATTGAGGCTCCACCCATTCAAGCTGTCCAGGTCTGAGGGAGACTGCGGCCGGGGGAGTTCCTGCTCAGTATTGGGCTTCTTGGGTGCACTGACCTCCTCACTTTCACTTTCCAAGATTTCTTCACACTGGCCCTGCTTACTAACCTTTGGGGCGGAGGCTTCCTCTACTCAGGCCTTCTTGGCCATCTGCCTGGACTTCTCGACTTTGCCATCGCTGCTGGAGGTTCTGACCCCTCCAGGGGATCCCTGGCCCCCCAATCTCACCTCTTTCCGGGGCCCAGGGGCCTCTTTCTTTGGTCCACTCCTCATTGACATTGAGTCTTTATTCTGTCGTATCTTCATTCTTCAGGCTGTGGAGACCCCATTCTCCTCTGCCTGGGCTGTTGAATACAGAAACGTCTCTGCTCTACCCCATTTCCCACAGCCAAGGCCGGAGATGCAGGAAGCAGGATCTCCAAGTTTCCAGCGTAGGTCCCTGGACCTTGCAGGATCTGGTGGGAGTTAGAGGTGCCAGTGGGCTCCGAGCGTATGCTACTACTCTTATCTTTTGTTTTCCAACTTTAGATTGTACTACCTCTAAGCATATGCTACTACTCATATCTTTTGTTTTTCAACTTTAGATTGTACCTACTGAAAGATGAGAAACTTAGTTCACATTTCTTTATCCATCTACTCCTAAGTTTTTCCAGTCATATCTTTTCTTCTGGTGGTTACCTTCATAATGATAAAGAATATGCTTACACTGTGTTGTTATATGAATTTTACTACCTTGATTCCTTGCTATATAAAGTGAGAACATTTGCCACATTGGTCTGCTACATTAATGACTTCCATTATTTTTATGTTTTCAATTTTAGTACTGGTTAGATTCTCTTTTATAGTTATTGTCTTTCAAGTTTGTTTATATGTT
>NW_007260933.1:9992-11291 GCF_000164805.1 Carlito syrichta
AAAGTTGGTCCTTTACAATCCAGAAGGAGAGCCCTTAGCAGAACCTGACCATGCTGGCACCTTGATCTTCAATTTCAAGCCTTCAGAATTGTGAGAAATAAATGCTTGTTGTTTAAGTCACTTATGGTATTTTGTTATGTTGGCTCAAGTTGACTAAGAAACAGACTCTATCGCTACTGTTTCATTTACAGTTCTTCTATTAAATTAAAATAAATAACAAGTGCATTTTTATTAGCATATTATTTCTCTTTTTTCTAACTTATTATTTTTTTTACCTAGCATAAAATTTACTCATATTATTTTAAGTGGACAATCAGTGGTATTAAGTATATTCATAATGTTGTGCACTCAGCACCACCATCTGTCTCCACAACTGTTTTATCTTGTAAAATGTAAACTCTATATCCATGAAGTGGGAATTCTCATTTTCCTTTCCACCCAGCCCTTGACAGCCACTCTTCTGCTTTCTGTCACTATGATTTTGTCTAATAGACCTAGTTGGTTGATGTGGTTTAAGTCCTCTATTTCCTTACTTATTTTCTGTTTGGCTTTTCTATTCATTAATGGCAGTGGGGTGTTAAAGTCTCTAACTATTGCAAAACAGTCTATCCCTTCCATTTTTAGTGTTTGATATATTTTTTGGTGGGCTGTTTCTGGGTGCCTGCATGTTTATAATTCTTATATCCTTTTGCTGTGTTGAATTTACAGCATCCTTTGTTTCCTCATTTTTCTCTTGTCTGTCTTTTTCTGATCTAAAA
Source organism: Carlito syrichta (assembly GCF_000164805.1). Classification (NCBI taxonomy): domain Eukaryota; kingdom Metazoa; phylum Chordata; class Mammalia; order Primates; family Tarsiidae; genus Carlito; species Carlito syrichta. The sequence continues at coordinate 10,751 of NW_007260933.1, forward strand.
TCTTCAAAAAATATATATTGATATATCTATCCATTCTCTCTTCTGCTTACTGTTTGCATGATTATATATATATATATATATATATAATTCTTTCATGTTTATTCTATTTTTGTCTGTGGATCTAAAGTGAGTCTCAATGCCAACCATGGTGGTGCACATCTGCAGTCATGGCTATTCATGAAGCTGAGGTGAGAGGATAACTTAAGCCCCAGAATGGGAGTCTAGCCTGTACAACATAGCGAGACACCATCGCTTTAAAAAATTAAAAATCAAGCTGGGCTCGGTGGCTCAGCCTGTAAGCCCATGCCTTTGGGAGGCTGAGGTGAGTGGATTGCCTGAGCCGGCGGGTTTGAGACCCACCTGGGCAGCGATAGCTCATCTCTACAATAAATCAAAAAATCAGCCATGCGTGGTAGTGCATGCCTGTAATTCTGGCTACTCAGAAGGGCGGAAGGATCGCCAGAGCCCAGCAGGTCGAGGATGCGGTGGCCGGGAGCGGCCACTGCACTCCAGTCTGGGTGACCGAGTGAAACTCCAACTC
>NW_007260933.1:11610-16474 GCF_000164805.1 Carlito syrichta
CCACACTGAGATACCACCTAACTCCTGTCAGAATGGCAATTATCAACAACTCAAACAATAACAGCTGCTGGAGACGGTGTGGTGAAAAGGGAACACTTCTACACTGTTGGTGGGAGTGCAAACTAGTTCAACCTCTGTGGAAAGCAGTATGGCGATTCCTAAAAGCTCTAAATATCAACCTTCCATATGACCCCGCAATCCCCCTACTGGGAATATATCCTGAGAAACTCAAATCACTCTATAAAAAAGATACCTGCACATGTATGTTTATCGCAGCATTGTTCACAATAGCAAGAACCTGGAAGCAACCATGCTGCCCATCAAAAGAGGACTGGATTTTTAAAAATGTGGTACATATACACGATGGAATACTATGCAGCCATAAAAAGGAACAAAATCATGAATTTTGCAGCAACCTGGATGGAACTAGAGTCTATAATACTGAGTGACCTCTCACAGAAACAAAGATCTGAGTATCACATGTTCTCACTCATATAATGGACCTTTAACATCCAACGTAATACTATAGGAAAATAACTGACAGTAGTGGGAAACTATGGGGGGGGAGGGAGATGGGATCAATGGCAGCAAATATCTGTCTGGGGACGGGGAAACACCTCTTATCAACAGGGTACCTGAATGAAACGTACTTGTATACCTAACCCTTAACTGTAGCCCACAACACCATAATAAAAAATATTGATTAATAATAAAAAAACCACAAATGGTTGCTATTTAAGTCACCTGTCTATGGTATTTTGTTATGTTGACTGAGGCTAACTAAGAAACAGACTCTGTCAGCATTATTTCATGTACAACTTTTCTATTAAATTAAAAGAAATAACAGAGATTTTTTATTAGATGAGTTTTCCTTTTTTCCAATTTATTTTTTTACCTAACATGAAATTTACTCATATTATTTTAAGTGTACAATCAGGATGTTAAGTACACTCATAACGTTGTGCACTCATCACCATAAAATCCATAGTTGGATTATGATTTCAATCCAATCTGCCAGTCTTTATTCTCCCTTTAATTGGATTCTGGTTTTTATCCATTTGGCCAGTCTTTTGATTGAATAACTTAATCTATTTATATTTAAAGTTACTATAACAAAGGAGTTATTTCTCACTGTTTCTCTATGCATTATAGTTATTTTTTGTCATTTTCTGAATTATTGTCTTCTTTTGTGTTCAGTTGATTTTGTGTACTAAAACATTTAAAATTCTCATTTTCTTTTTATATATTCTACAGTAATCTTTGTGGTTATCATGGGGATGGCATTTGATATCCTACAGTTCAACTACTCTAACTTGAATTTATACCAGATTACCTTTAATGAACTTACAAAACTCTGCTCACTTACAGTTTTGTCCCTAACTTTTTGCTTGGTGATGTCATAAAATGATACCTTTATATACTGTGTGCCCCAAAACATAAACTAACAAGACAGACCTCGTATTATTGTGCATCACTTTGTTACATTTCATGGATTCTGCTTCTTCTTCTTCTTTTTATTTTTTTTAACACATTGAAGGTTTGTGGCAACCCTACTCTGAGCATCTACAACAGCCAGTGGTCACTTTGTATTATGTCTTTGTGTCACTTTAACATTCACAATATTTCAAACTTCTTAATTTTTATGATATCTATTTTAATGATCTATGATGGGTGATTTTTGATGTTACTATTGTAATTCTTTTGGAGCACCACAAACTTATCTGACACAAATAAGATGGCAAACTTAATCAGTGTTATATGTGCTTATTACTGTTTTACCAACCAGCAGCTACCCAATATTTCTGTCTCTCCTCAGTCCTCCCTATTCCCTAGAACACAACAAAAGTTAGAACTAATAAAGTTTAGTGAGGAAGGCATGTCAAAAGTCAAGACAGAAGTAAAATGAAAGTCTTGTGTCAGTTAACCAAGTTTATTATGCAACAGAAAGTTATTGAAGGAAATTAAAAGTGTGATCTCTTGAACACATAAGTGATAAGAAGCCAAATAGACTATTGCTGATATAGAGAACGATTTAGTAGTTCATGTAGAACAAAGCAGCCACATCATTTCTATAGATTCAAGCCAACTCTAGAAAAAGGCCCTAACTCTCTTACATTATTTGAAGATGGAGAGAGGTAAAGAAACAGCAGAAGAAAACTTGGAAGTTAGCAGCTTTAGGTTAATGAGATTTAAGGAAATAAGCCATCACTATAACATAAAAGTGCAAGGTGAGGCAGCATATCTTGATGTAAAAACTGCAGCAAGTTATCCAGAAGATCTAGCAAAGAACCCTGATGAAGATGGCTATACTGGATCACAGATTTTTAAAGTAGATAAAACAGCCTTATATAAGAAGAAGATGTCATGCAGGACTTTCATACCTAGAGAGAAAAAAACAATGTCTGGCTTCAGATCTTCGGAAGACAGGCTGACAGTCATTTTGATGCAGCTGGTGATTTTAAGTTGAAGCCAATGCTCATTTACCATTTCAAAAATCTTTGGGCCATTAAGACTGATGCTAAATCTACTCTGCCTGTGTTCTAGAAATGGAATGACAAACCCTGGGTGGCAGCTTGTTTAAATGGGTTACGGAGTATTTCAAGCCCACTTCTAGGAACTCATACTCATAAAAAAAGATTTCTTTTAAAATATTAGTGTTCATTGACAATGCAGTTAGTCACACAAGAGATCAGCTGGAAGTGTACAAAAAGAGTAATGTTTCTGAAGCTCATGGATGAAAGAGTAATTTTGACTTTCAAGTCTTATTATTTAAGAAATACATTTCATAAAGCTATAGCTGCTATAGATAGTGATTATGGTAATTACATTACAGTAAATTGAGCAAAGTAAAATGAAAAGCTTCTAGAAAGGACTCAACTCAACATTCTATATGCCATTAAAAACATTTATGATTCATGGGGGGAGGTAGAAGTCTCAAGTGACAGTACTTTGGAGGAAGTTGATTTCAGTTCTCATGGATGAGGGGGTTCGAGACTTCAGTGGAGGAAGTAAGTGTGGATGTTTTGGAAATAGCAAAAGAGCTCGGATTAGAAATAAAACCTGAATGTGCCACTGAATTGTTATAATCTCATGATAAAACTTGAACAGATGAGAATGTGCTTCTTATGAATAAGCAAAGAAAGTAGTTTCTTGAAATTGAATCTACTCCTGATGAAGATATTGTGAACATTGTTGATATGAATTTAGTAGATAAACTTATCTACTAAAGCAGCCATAGGTTCTGAGAGAATTGACTCCAGTTTAGAGAGAAGTTTTACTTTCAGTAAAATTCTCTCACACAGCATCACAGGCTACAGAGAAATCTATTTTGAATGGAAGTGTCAATGTGGCAAAAAGTATTGCTGTCTTATTTTAAGAAATTGGCCCTGCCACTCCAGTCTTCCGCAACCACCACTCTCAAAATTCAGCAGCCATCAACATTGAGGCAAAACCATCTGTCAGAAAGTTTACAACTCGTTGAAGTTTCAGATAATTATTGACATTTTTTGCAACAAAATATTTTTAATGAAGATAATCACATTTTTGCTACACATGATGCTGTTGACACATAATATAGCATAGTGGTGTAAACATAACTTGTACATGCACTAGTAAAGCAAATGTTCTGTGTGAATCCCTTTATTGCAATATTAGCTTTATTGCACTGGTCTGAAACCAAACCTGCAGTAGCCCCAAGGTACACTTGTAATTATTTTACATGTGTTAGTCTCTTAAACTATGGAGAAAAGAAAATTTGAATTACTAACCAAAGTTACAATACAATAATACTAGCTTTTATGCTAATACTTAATTTTTAAATCTATTATTTTCTTCTGTAGAAAACAAAAAAGTGCAATTACAAGTCATTGTTCCAAGAATACTAACATATACTATTGTACATGTAATTATCTTTATTGAGGGCTTTATTTCTTCATACAGCTTTGAGCATGTCAGTGTTTTTTCATTTCACCCCACAGGACTTTTTTGAGTAATTTTTACAAGTCAGGTCTAGTGTTAACAAACTCCCTTAACTTTTGTTTATCTGGGAATGTTATAATTTCCCCATCACTTTTCAAGTATGATTTTGCCAAATATAGGGGTTATGATTGACAAGTTCTTTTTCTTTGTTTGTTTGTTTTTTTTTTTTAGCTGGAGTCTCACTCTGTTGCCCAGAATGGAGTGCAGTGGCTGCTCCTGGCCACTGCACCCTTGACCTGCTGGGCTCTGGCGATCCTTCTGCCTCAGCCTTCCAAGTAGCTGGAACTACAGGCGTGCACTACCACACCCAGCTAATTTTTTTGATTTATTGTAGAGATGCGGTATGGCCAAGTTGCCCAGGTGGGCCTCGAAAAGTGCGGGATTACAGTCTCCCAAAGTGCGGGATTACAGGCTGAGCCACTGAGCCTGGCTGACAACTTATTTTTCTTTTAACGCTTTGGATATATTGGTTTATTGCCTTCTAGACCCGATAATTTCTGCTGAGAAATCTGCTAACAATCTTAGTGAGAATTTCTTGCATGATAAGAGTTGCTTCTCTCATTGCCTTCAATTCTCTCTCTTTGACTTTTCAAAGTATGAATATAATGTACCTCTGTATTGTTCTCTTTGAGTTCATCTTAGAGTTCATTGATCTGCTTGGATATTTATAGTCATGTGTTACGTGCAAACTGAGTAGTTTTTATCCATTACCTTTCAAAACAGTTTGTCTTTTTTTTCTCTTTTTTCTCTTTCTGGTTCCTGCAGTACTCTTTTTTCCTTCTGTTCCTCAGTCTTAATAATTTCCATTATCATATATTTGCTGATTTTATTTTTTTCCTGCTCTGATTCTGCGTGTGAACACAACTAATGATTCTTTCTTTGCATG
>NW_007260933.1:18126-19106 GCF_000164805.1 Carlito syrichta
TTTGCACAAAACAAGGAAACATCTCCTCTCAATGCATACCATCCTTCCCCCCTTCTCTCTCTCTTGCTTCTTCTCTCCTCCACCTCAATGGATCCTTCTTCTAGTTAATTCCAAATATCCTTTGAAACTCATTTCAAATGAGTTTTTCAAAGAATCCTTCCTTGCCTGCATCTCTACAACCTAAGTAAGGCCCTCTTTACTTTTGCATCTCAGTCTTTAGCTTTTCTTTGCAGTATTTATCAGAGACTGGGTTTACACAATCTGAGATTACTTTATAAATTTCTCTCTCTCACATTCAAATCTAGGTTTTGTGAGAATTAGGTCTGCGTTTAGTTTGTTCCCTGCTGCCCAAGTGCCTTTCCCCACTACATGTTCAAAACGATTTATTGAATAAATAGAGAGACTTTCTTTTCTCATCCATAGCAGAAAATTTTATTTATTTATTCTATAAAGTTTTAAAAAGTTTCTCCAGTGTGCCAAAGTCTATGAGAATTAAATGATAAATCAGACACTGCCAGAGACCAGCTCCAGCTGGGTTCAGGGTACCCCAAAGGTGGAGACGGTGTCGGCGATTGGGGGAAAGAAGACAGAAAGAGAGAGAGAGAGAGAGAAAGAGACTGGACTCCAGTCTAGTGCAGAAGCGATGTGTGTTATTGGGAATTACAACGGGTCTTTTATACACAAAGTCAGATGTGGGAGGGGCGCCCCCCACCCACCAGAAACCTTAATCCATGAAAACTTAATCAATGATTGCCTTTAAACCCTTTTCATATGATAATCTTAAAATCCCATAACAAAGGATAACCTAATCCATGACTGACATATTCTATAAACCTTTTTCATCCTAAGCTGATTGATTTATGCCAAGTTAACAATTCTATAGAAGCTTAAGTATTTACTTTACAAATGAAAGTGCCCATCCCAGAATGTTTGAATGTGCCCAGTCCAAGTTCACAGTGGGCTACCTGCAGTAACCCAGC
>NW_007260934.1:0-17370 GCF_000164805.1 Carlito syrichta
CTAGTTAAGTCAACTGGCTAGAAATCAGGCATCTAATTATGTCAGCTACTTAAGTCAGCTGGCTATCCAGCTGTCTGTCTAGGCAGCTAGATACTTAAGTCTGCTGGCCAACCAGCTGGCTTCTTTGTTAAGTCAGCTAGTTTAGTCAGCTGTCTAGCCTGATGGCTTGATACATATCTAGGCAATTAAGTCAGCTGGCTAACCAGCTGGCTAGCTAGTTAAGTCAGCTTGTTAAGTCAGCCTGCTAGCCAGCTTGCCAGCTATGTAGCTAGCTACTTATGTCAACTGTATACCCATCTGACTAGATAGTGAAGTCACTTAGATAAGTCATCTGACTAGTCCGCTGGCTAGCTGGGTAGCTTGCTATTTAAGTCACCTGGTTAAACAGCTGGCAAGCTATATAAGTTCCCTAGTTAATTCTGCTCGATAGCCAGCTGGATAGCTATGTAGCAAGCTACTTAATTCAACTGGCTAGAAAGCAGGTAAGCTAGTTAAGAGAGCTAGTTAAATCAGCTGACTAACCACCTGGCAAGCTAGGTAGTGACCTAGTTAAGTCAGTTAGCTGGCCAAATGGCTAGCTAATTAAGTCAGCTAGTTAAGTGAACTGGCTATCCAGGTGGTTAGAGAGGTAGAGAGCTAGTTTAGTTAGCTGGCTAGCCAGCTGGATAACTAGTTAAGTCAGCTAGTTTAGTCACCAGGATGGCCAACTGCCTAGCTCGTTTATCAAATAGTTAATTCAGCCTGATAACCAGCTTCCTAGCTAGTTTAGTCACCTCGTTAAGTCAGTTGGCTAGCCTGCTCCCTTGCTAGTCAAAAAGCTAGTCAATTCAGATGGCTAGACAGCTGGCTATCTAGATATTTCAGCTAGTTAAGTCAGTGGGATAGCTAGGTAGCTAGCTAGTTAAGTCAGCTTTTTATGTCAGCTAGCTAGCTAGTTAAATCAGATAGTTAAGTCGACTAACTAGCTAGATAGCTAGCTAGGCAGTTAGCTAGGTATTTCAGATGGTTAAGTCATCTGGCTATTTAGGAAACTAGCTAGTTAAGTCAGCTAGTTAAGCGAGTTGGTGAGCTAGTTAATCAGCTTGTTAAATCAGCTGGCAGGGCAGCTGTTTAGCTAGGGAGCTAGGTTGTCAAGTCAGCTAGCAAGCCAGTGGGATACATAGGTAGCTAGATATTTAAGTCAGCAGGCTTGTCACCTGACTAGCTAAGGATGTCAGCTAGTTATGTAAACTGGCTAGTCAGCTGGATACTAGTTAAATCATGTAGTTGAGTCAGTTGCCTAGACAGCTGGCTAGCTGGTTAAGTCGGCTAGTTAATTCAAGTGGCTAGCCAACTGGCTAGCTAGGTAGCTACATAGTTAACTCAGCTGTCTAGCCAGCTGGCTAGCTAGTTAAGTCAGCTATTTAAGTCAGCTGGCTAGCCACCTTGCGAGGTAGGTAGATAGCTAATTAAGTCAGCTGGCTAGCTGGCTGGCTAGCTAGTTAAGTCAGTGTGTTAAGTGACCTGGCTAACTGACTGGCTAGCTAGGTGGCTAGCTAGTTAAGCCAGCTGCTAGCTAGATGGCTATGTAGTTAATTCTAGTTAAGTCAGCTAGTTAGCCAGCTGGCTAGCTTGGTGGCTGCAAGTTAGGTCACCTGAATTGTAGGCTTGTCAGGTAGGTGGCCAGGTAGTTAAGCCGGCTGGGTAACCAGCTGTCCATCAGGGTGGCTGGCTAGTTAATGCGGCTGGCTATCTGACTGTCCAGCCAGCCTCCTGGCTATTAAATACAGCTTGCTAGCCTGTTGGCCAGCCCACTACCTAGATAGCTGGCTGCCTAGCCAGTTACCCAGCCAGGTAGCTAGCTAGGTAAGTCAGTTGGCTAGCCATCTCACCCACCTGGTAGATAGCTAGTTATGTCAGCTGGCTAGCCAGCTAGTCAACCAACTAACTAGTCACCTAGTAAAGTCAGCTGCCTAGCAAGTTAAGTCAACTTATTAAGTAAGTTGGCTATACAGCTGGTTAGCTAGTTAAAAGCTAATTAAGTCAGGTGGGTAGCCATCTGCCTAGCTAGTTATTTCAGCTAGTTAAGTCAGGTGGCTAGCTAGGAAGCAAGCTACATAAGACAGCTAGTTATGTCAGCTAGCTAGCTAGTTATGTCAGCTAGTTAAGTCAGGTGGCTAGCTAGATAGCTTGCTGTGTAGCTAGCTAGTTAAGCCAGCTGACTAGCTTAGTAACTAGCTGGTTAAGTCAGTTAATTAAGTCAGCATGCTAGCTAGTTAAGTCATTGAGTTGTCAGCTGATGAGCCAGCTGGCTAGCTGGGTTGCTAGCTAGTTAAGTCAGCTGGCTAACCAGTTATCTAGCTAGTTAAATAACCTAGTTAAGTAAGGTCAATAGCCAACTGGTTAGTTAGGTAGCTAAGTAGTTAAGTCTGCTGGCAAGCCAGCAGGCTATGTAGGTAGCTAGCTAGATAAGTCAGCTGGCTATCGAGCTGGCTAGCTAAGTACATAGGCAGTTAGGTCAGCCAGCTTGCTAGCTGACTAGCTAGTTAAGTCAGCTAGTTAATTCAACTGGCTTGACAGCTGGTTAGTTAGGTAGCTAGATACTTAAGTCAACTCTCTATCCTGCTAGCTATCTAGATAAGTCACCTATTTAAGTCAGCTGGCTATCCATTGGCTAGCTAGGTAGATGGCGACTTATGTCAACTGGCTAGACAACTGGCTACTTAGTTAAGTCAACTAGTTAAGTCAGCTTGCTAACCAGTTGGCCAGCTATATATCAACCTGGTTAATTCAGCTGACTAGCAAGCAGGCCAGCTGTTTAAGTCAGCTAGTTAAGTCAGCTGGCTTGAAGCTGGCTAGTTAGGTAACGTGCTAGTTAAATCATTTGGATAGCCAGCAGTCTAGCTAATCAAGTCAGCTAGTTAAGTCAACTGGCTAGCCAGCTAGCTAGCTAGGTAGAGAGCTAGTTAAGTCAGCTGTCTAGACAACTGAATAACTAGTTACATCAGTTAGTTGATTCAGCTGGCTACCCAGCTGGCTAGCTGGTTAAGTCAACTACTTAAGTCAGCTGGCTAGCCAGCTGGCTAGCTAGGTAGCAAACTAGTTAAGTCAGCTGGCTAGCCAGCTGGCTTAGCTTGTTAAGTCAGGTAATTAATTCACCTGGCTTCCCAGCTGGCTACTAGGTAGCTAGCTACTTTAGTCAGCTGACTAGCCAGCTGGTTAGCTGGTTGAGTCACCTAGTAAATTCAGCTGACCAGTCAGCTGGCTAGGAGGGTAGCTAGCTAATTAAGTGTGCTGGTTAGCCAGCTGGTAAGCTAGTTAAATGAGCTGGCTAGCCAGCTGGCTAGCTATGTGTCTAGTTAAACCAACTGGCTAGCCGGTTGTCTATCTAGTTAAATCAACTAGTTAAGTCATCTAGATAGCCGGCTGGCTAGCTAGGTTGATGGCAAGTTAAGCCGACTGGTTAGCAGGCTGTTCAGGTAGGTTGCCTAGCTGGTTATTCAGCTAGTTAAGTCAGCTGGCTAACCAGTTGGCTAGCTAGTTAAGTCACCTCGTTAAGTCAGTTGACTAGTCAGCTCACTAGCTTGTTAAAAAGCTAGTTAAGTCATTTGGCTATCCAGCTGTCTAACTAGTTATTTCAGCTATTTAATTCAGCTGGATAGCTAGGTAGCTAGCTAGTTAAGTCAGCTAGTTAAATCAGCTAGCTTACTAGTTATGTCAGCTAGAAAGGTCAGCTAGCTAGCTAGGGAGCTAGCTAGGTATCCAGCTAGTTATTCCAGCTAGTAAATTCAGCTGGCTAGCTAGGTAGCTAGCTTGTTAAGTCTGCTAATTTAGTCAGCTGGCTACTTAGTTAAGTAAGCTATTTAAGTAAGCTGGCTATACAGCTGACTAACGAGTTCAGTCACCTAGTTGAGTCAGCTTGCTAGCCAGTTGTTGAGCTCGTTAATTCTGCTGGTTAATTCAAGTGTCTAGCCATGTGGCTAGCTAGGTAGCTAGATAGTTAAGCCGGTTGGCTAGCCGGATAGCTATCTAGTGAAGTCAGCTAGTTAAGTCAGCTAGATAGCCTGTTGGTTAGCTTAGTGGCTGGCAAAATAATTTGGCTGGTTAGCAGGCTAGCCATGTAGTTGGCAAGCTAGTTAAGCTGGCTGGGTAGCCATCTGACCAGCAGGGTGCCTGTCTAGTTAAGCCGGCTGGCAATCCAACTGTCCAGCCATCCGGCTGGCTATTTATCCTGACTAGCTATCCTGATGATCAGACCGCTAGCTAGTTAAGACAGCTATCTAGCCGTCTAGCCAAGCATAGAGCTAGTTAGTTAAGTAAGCTGAATAGCCAGCTAGCCAGCCAACTAGATAGTCAGGTAGTTAAGTCAGCTATCTAGCCAGTTAACTAGTTAAGTAAGCTAGCAAGTCAGTTTACTATTTAGCTTCCTAGTTAAGTCAGGTAGCTAGTCATGTTGCTAGTCAGCTAGCTAGTAAAGTCAGCTAGTAAATCAGCCAGCTATTCAGCTAGGTAGTTAAGTCAGTCAGCCAGCTAACTACCCAGTTAACAAGCTAATTAAGTCAGCTAGTTAGACAGCTAGATAGTTTGTTTGCTAGCTAGTTATGTCAGCTAGATAGCCAGCTAGCTAGTCAGCTAGTTAGTTAAGTCAGCTAGCAAATCAGCTAGTTACTTAGCTAACTAGTCAGTTGGCAACTCAGCTCGCTGGTCAGCTATCTAGTGGGATTGCTTCCTTTCATCAGGTCAGCTAACTAGTCGGCTCACTCGCCTGCCAAATGGTCAGCAAACTAGTCAGCTCACTCGCCAGCCAACAGGTCAACTACCTTGTCAACTCACTCGCAGGCCAACATGTCAGCTAACTAGTCAGCTTCCCCACCAGCTGACTAGTAAATTCACCTCACTGGTTGGCTCACTCACTGGTCGACTAGTTAAGGCAGCTCACCCTTCAGCTCATTGGCAGGGCGACTAGTTAATTCGGTTCACTGGTCGGCTCAATCGTTGGTCAATTAGTTAAGTCTTCTGAGCTGTTGGCTCACTCGTAAGCCAACTAAATTCAGTTGACCAGTCAACTCATTCGCTGGCCGATTAGTTAATCAGATGACAGGTCAGCTCACTTGCCGGCTGTCTAGTTAAGTCCCCTGACAATTCAGCTCACTCACCGGACAACTTGTTTAGCCAGCTCACCTGTCAGCTCACAAGCAGGCAGACAAGTAAAGTCAGCTAATGGGTCAGCCTACTAGCTGGTCAACTAGTTGAGTTAGCTAACCCATCAGTCTACTAGTCGGTCAACTTTTCAGCTTATAAGTTAGCTCAGCTAACTAGTAAGCCTACTTGTTAGGCCAGCTATATAGTTGATTAACAAGTAGGCTGAATAGTTAGTTCAGCAATCCAGAATGCCAACTCGTTAACAAAGCTAACTAGTGGGCCAACTCGTCAGTCAAATAATTGACCCAGCTAACTAGTCAGCCGTCTAATCGGTCAAATTGTTAAGCCAGCTAACAAGTCGGCCGTGTAGTCAGCCAATGTGTTATACCAGCTAACTAGTCAGCAGACTCATCAGACAACATGTTAAGTCACCTAGCTAACTCGTTAACCAACTAGTTAGATCAGCTAATTTACTCGTTATCAGCTAGTTAAAACAGTTAGCTAACTCATTAACCAACTCGTTAAATCAGCTAGCTATCTTGTTAGCCAACAAGTTAAGTCAACTAACTAAGTCTGCTATATAAACAGTTAGCTAGCTAAGTCGGCTAGTTAAATCAGCTGTTAGCCAGCTGGTTAACGAGTTCAGTCACCTGTTGAGTCAGCAGGCTAGCCAGCTTGCTAGCTGGTTAATTATGCTAGTTAATTCAAGTGGTTATCCATATTGCTAGCTAGGTAGCTAGCTAGGTAAGTCAGCTTGCTAGCCAGCTGGCTAGTTGGTTATATCAGCTAGATAATTCAGTTGACTAGCCACCTGGCTAGGAAGGTAGCAAGCTAATTAAGTCAATTGGCTAGTCGGATGGCCACCTAGCTAAGTCAGCAAAGTAAGTGAGCAGGCTAGGTGGATGGCTAGCTAGGTGGCTAGCTAGTTAAGTCAACTGACTAGCCTAATGGTTATCTAGTTAAGTCAGCTAGTTAAGTCAGTTAGTTAGCTGGATGACTAGCTAGGTGGCTGGCAAGTTAAGCCAGCTGGTTAGAAGGCTGGTCAGGTAGGTTGTCAGCTAGTTAAACCGACTAGCTAGCTGGCTGACCAGCAGGGTGGCTGGCTAGTTAAGTTGGCTAGTTATTCGACTGTCCAGCCAGCAGGTTGGCTATTTAATCCAACTGGCTAGCCAGGTGGCCAGCCCACTAGCTAACTAGCCAGCTGCCTAGCCTGCTTGCCTGCCAGGTAGCTAACTAGGTAAGCCAAATGGCTAGTCATCTAGCCCACCATGTAGATAGCTAATTAAGTCAGCTGACTTAACCTCCTCAACTATTTAAGTCAATTAGCCAGCCTGCTAGCTACTTAATTCAGCTAGCTAGTCTGCTGGATAGTCAGCTAGCCAGTTAAGTCAGCCAGCCAGCAAACTAGCCAGCTATCTAGCTAGTTAAGTCACCTGGCTAGACAGCTGGATAGATTGTTTGCTAGCTAGTTATGTCAACAAATAGCCAGCTAGTCAGCTAGCTACTTAACTCAGCTAGCAAATCAACTAGTTACCTAGCTATCTAGTCCACTAGCAACTCAGCTTGCTGGTCAGCTAATTAGTGGGCTCGCTCACTTTCCATCATGTCAGCTAATTAGTCAGCTCCCTCGTCTGTCAACCAGTCCACAAATTAGTCAGTTCACTAGCTAACCAACAGGTCAACTAACTTGTTTCCTTGCTCATAAGCCAACAGAATAGCTAAATATTCTCCTTGCTCGCCAGCTGACTAGTTAAGTCAGCTCAACAGTTGGCTCGCACTCCAGATGACTAGTTAAGGCAGCTCACCCATCGGTTCACTCATCGGCCAAATATTTCAGTTGGCTCACTGGTCAGCTCACTCACTGACCAACTTGTTAAATCTTCTGACCAGTCGGCTCACTCACCGGCCAACTTGTTAAGTCAGCTTACCAGTTGGCTCACTTGCAGGCTGACTAGTTAAGTCAGGTGACAAGTCGGATCAATCACCAGCCGACTAGTTAAGTCAGATGACCAGTCGGCTCACTCGCCAACTGACTCCTTATGTCAGCTCACCTGTTGGCTCACTCACTGGCCGATTAGTTAAGTCAGCTAACTGGTCGGCCGACTAGCCGCCCAACTAGTTAAGTCAGCTAACCATTCGGCCGACTAGGCGACCAACTTGAAGCTGTCAAGTTAGCTCAGCTAACTAGTCAGATGACTAGTTAGGCCAGCTAACAAACCAGGGAACTAGTCAGCTGACTACTTCGGTCAGCAAACCAGCAGACAACAAGTTAACCGAGCTAACTAGTGGACCAACTTGTCAGTCAACTCGTTGACCCAGCTAAGTAGTCGGCCGACTAGTGGTCCAACTTGTTAAGCCAGCTAACAAGTCAGCTGAGTAGTCACCCAACGTGTTAAACAAGCTAAGTAGTCAGCAAACTTGTCAGTTAAAATGTTAAGTCACCTAGCTAACTCGTTAACCAAGTAGTAAAGCCAGCTAGTTAACTCGTTTCCCAAGAACTTTAGACAGTTACCTAACTTGGTAACCAACTCATTAAGTCAGCTGGCTATACTGTTATCCAAGTAGTTAAGTCAGCTAGCTAAATGAGCTAGCTAAATAGCTAGCTAGCTAAGTCAGATAGCTCAATAGTTAGCTAACTATTTGTAAGTCAGCTTCTTAAGTCTGCTACCTAACTAGTTAGCTAATTATTAAATCAACTAGTTATTCAGCTAGTTAAATAGCTAGCTATTTAATTCACGTAGTTAACTCAGCTAACTAACTAGTTAAGTCAGCCAGTTAAGTCAGCTAGTGAAATATTATAGTCAGCTAGCTAAGTCAGCTAGTTAAGTCAGCTTTCTAAATTAGTCAGCTGGTTAATACAGCTAGCTAGCTAGTGAGCTAATGGGTTATATCAGCACGTTGAGTCAGGTAGTTAACTAGTAAACTAATGGGTTAAATCAGCTGGTTGAGTCAGATAGCTAGGTAGTTAGCAAATGGGGTGATTCAGCTGGTGAGTAGGCTAGCTAGCTAGTTAGTCAATGAGTTAAGTCAGCTGGATGAGTCAGCTAGCTAGCTAGTTAGCTAATAAGTTAAGTCAGCTGGTTGTGTCAGCTAGCTTTCTTGTTAGAAAGCAAGTTAAGACAGATGATTAAGTAACCTAGTTAGCACGTTAGAAAAAGAGTAAGCTAACTAGTCAGCCAGCTGGTTAATTCTGCTAGCTTGCTAGCCTGCTAACTATTTAAGTCAGCTTGTTAGCTAGGTAACTAGCTAGTTAGCTAACAATTTAAGGCAGCTCGCTAGCTAGGTAGCAAGCTAGTTAAGTCAGTTGGCTAGCTAGCTGGTTAGCTGGTTAATTCAGGTAGTTAATAGAACTGGAAAACCAACTGGCAAGGTAGGTAACTAGGTAGTTAAGTAAGCTAGATAGCTACCTGGCTAGCTAGTGATGTCTGCGAGTTAAGTCAGCTGGGAAGCCAACTGGCTATTTGGTTAAATCATCTAGTTTAGTCATCTGTCTAACCAGCTGGGTAGGTAGGTAGCAAGCAAGAAAAGTCAGCTTGCTAGCCAGCAGGCTAGCTGTTCAATTCACCTAGTTAAGTCAGCTGGTAGCCTGCTGGCTAGGTAGGTAGCTAACTAGATTAGCTTGCTGGCTAGGTAGCTTGCTAACTTAAACCAGCAAGTTAAGTCAGCTGGCTAACCAGTTGGCTAGATAGGTAGCAAGCTAGTTAAGACAGTGGGTAGCCAGCTGCATAGTTGTTTAAGTCAGCTGGCAACCAGCAGGCTAGGTAGTTAAGTCAACTCATTAAGCCAGCTGGTTAGCTAGTTGAAAAGCTAGTTGTTAGATGGCTTGCCATCTGGCCAGCTAGTTATTTCAGCTACTTCAGTCTGCTGGTTGGCTAAGAAACTAGCTATATAAGTCAGCTAGTTATATCAGCTGGGTAGCTAATTAAGTCAGCTAGTTATGGCAGCTGACTAGCTAGATAGCTAGCTAGGTAGCTGGAGGATTAAGACAGCTAGTTAGCCCAGCTCTCTAGCTAGGTAGTTAGCTGGTTAAGTAAGCTAGTTAAGTCAGCTTGCTATCTAGTTAAGTCACCGATTTAAGTCAGCTGGCTAGCCAGTTGCCAAGCTGGGAAGCTAGCTAGTGAAGTCCATTGGCTAGCGAGTTAACTAGCTAGTTAAGTAACCTAGTTAAGTTAGCTCAGTAGCCAGCTGGTTAGCTAGGTGGCTGGGTACTTAAGTCGGTTGACAAGCCAGCAGGCTACATAGATAGCTAGCTAGTTAAAACAGCTGGCTACCAAGCTGTTAGCCAGGTAGCTAGGTAGTTAGGTCAGCCTGTTAGCCAGCTGGCTAGCTAGTAAAGTCACCTAGTTAAATCAGCTGCCTAGACACCGTTCTAGATAGGTCGCTAGATTTTTAAGTCAGATGTCTTACCCACTGGCTAGCTAGTTGAGACACCAAGTAAAATCAGCTGCCTAGCCATCTGACTAGCAAGGTAGTTTGCTACTTAAATCAACTGGATAGACAGCTGAATAGCTAGTTAAGTCACCTAGTTAAGTCAACTGGCTAGCAAACTGGCTAGCAATATAGCAAGCTAGTTAATTCAGCTGACTAGCAAGCAGGCCAGCTATTTAAGACAGCTAGTTTAGTCAACTGGCTAGCCAGCTGGCTAGCTAGGTAGCAAGCCAGTTAAGTCATTTGGCTAGCCAGCAGGTTAGTTAATTAAGTCAGCTCGTTAAGTCAACTGGCTAGCCAGCTAGCTAGCTAGGCAGAGATCTAGTTAAGTCAGGTGGCTAGCCAGTTGGCTAGGTGGATAATCAACTAATTAAGTCAGCTGGCTATCAGCTGTCTAGCCAGGTAGCAAGCTAGTTAAGTCAGCTTCCTGTCCAGCTGGCTAGCTAGTTAGGTCAGCTAGTTTATTCAGCTTGGTTCCCATCTGGATAGCTATGTAGCTAGCTAGTTAAGTCAGCTGGCTACACTGCTGGTTAGCAGGTTAAGTCAGCTAATTTATTCAGCTAGCCAGCCAGCTGACTATCTATTTTATTCAGGTAGTTAAATCAGCTAGCTAGCCAACTGGCTAGCTAGGAAGCTAGCTAATTAAGTCAGATATTTAAGTCAGCTGGCTAGCTAGGTAGCTAGCTAGTTAAGTCAGCTAATTAAGTCAACTCACCTGCTAGTTAAGTCAGTTAGTTAAGACAGCTGGGTAGCCAGATGCCTGTTGGGCTATCTATCTAGTTAAGTCAGCTGGCCAGCTAGATGGTTAGCTAGTTAAGTCACCTAGTTAAGTCAACTCACTTGCCATCAGATTAGCTAGGTAGTTAGGTTTTTAAGCCAGCTGGCAAGACAGCGGGCTATGTAGGTATGTAGCTAGTTAAGTCAGGTGGCTAACCATCAGGCTATCTAGTTATGTCAGCTAGTTAGGTCAGCTGGCTATTCAGCTGTCTAGGTATGTAGAGAGTTAGTTAAGTGTGTTGGTTAGTCAGCTGGCTACTTAGTTAAGTCAGCTAGTTAAGTCAGCTGGCACGGCTGCTGACTAGTTAGATATCTAGGCAATTAACTCAGCTGTCTAGTCAGCTGGCCAGTAGTTTATTCAGCTACGTTAATCAGCTGGCTAACCAGTTGAGTAGCTAGTTAAATCAGCATGATAAGTCAGGTGTCTAATCAGCTTGCTACCTAGTTATAAAGCTAGATAGTTCAGATGGGCTGCAAGCTGTTTAGCTAGTTAAGTCAACTAGTTAAGCCAGTTGACTGGCATGAAGTTTAGCTAGGTAGTTAAGTACTTAAGTCAACTGGCAAGCCAGTGGGCTATATAGGTTTATAGCTAGTTAAGTCAGCTGGCTAGCCATCAGGTGTCTAGTTATGGCAGGTAGTTTGGTCAGCTGGCTATCCAGGTTTCTAGCTAGGTAGCTAGCTAGTTAAGTGTGCTGGCTATCCAGCTGGATACTTTGTTAAGTCAACTAGTTAAGTCAGCTGGCTAGCCTGCTGGCTAACTAGGTAGCTAGGCAATTAAGTCAACTGGCTAGCCAGCTGGCCAGCTAGTTAATTCAGCTAATTAAGTCAGTTGGTGAGCCAGCATGCTAGCTAGGTATCTAGCTAGTTATGTCAGTTGTCTAGCCAGCTGGCTATACACTTAAGTGACCAAGTTAAGTCAGATGACTAGCCTGCTGGCTATCTAGGTAGCTTGCTATTTAAGTCAACTGGCAACACAGCTGACTAGCTAGATCAGTCACCTAGAATTTCAGCTCGATAGCCAGCTGGCTAGCTATGTAGCAAGCTAGTTAGTTCAACTGGCTAGAAAGCAGGCCATCTAGCTAAGTCAGCTAGTTAAGTCAGCTGGTTAGCTGACTGGCTAGCTAGGTGGCTGGCAAGGTGAGCTGCCTGGTTAGCAAGCTGATCAGGTAGGAGGCTAGCTACTTAAGCTGGCTGGCTAACCAGTTGACCACAGGGTGGCTGGCTAGTTAAGCCAGCTGTCTATCCCACTGTCCAGCCAACCAGCCAACTAGCTGGCCAGCCTGCTATCTAGCTAGTCGTCTGCCTAGGTATCTAACCAGCCAGGTAGATAGCTAGTTAAGCCAGTTGTCTAGCCTTCTAGCCAGCAATGTAGCTAGCTAGTTAAGTCAGCTGACTAGCCAGCTAGCCAGCCAACTAGCTAATCAGCTAGTTAAAACAGTTAGCTAGCCAGTCAGTAGTTAAGTCAGCTAGCAAGTCAGGTAAATATTCAGCTAGCTTTTTAAGTCAGCTAACTACTCAGGTTCCTAATCAGCTTGCTAGTTAAGCCTGCTAGCTAGTCAGCTAGCTAGTCAGCTTGATATTTAAGTCTGCTAGCTAGCTAACTAGTCAGTTACCTAGCTATTTAAATCAGCTAGCTAGACAGCTAGATAGCTTGTTTGCTAGCTAGTTATGTCAGCTAGATAGCCAGTTAGCTAGTCAGCTAGCTAGTTAAGTCAGCTAGCAAATCATTTAGTTACTTAGCTAACTAGTCAGCTAGCAACTCAGCTAGCTGCTCAGCTATCTAGTGGGCTCCCTCACTTTCCATCAGGTTAGCTAACTAGTATGCTCGCTCTCATACAAACTGGTCAGGAAACTACTTGGCTCGCTCACCAGCCATCAGGTCAACTAACTTGTCTACTCGCTCAAAGGCCAAAAGGTCAGCTAACTAGTCGTTTGCTAACAGCCGACTAGTTAAGTCAGCTCACCGGTCACTCACTCGCTGGCCGACTAGTTATGACAGAGCACGCATAGGCTCTTTAGCTGGCTGACTAGTTAATTCAGCTGACCAGTCAGCTCACTTGCCAGCCGACTAGTTACGTCTGCTCACCTGTCAGCTCACTCTCCGGCCGATTAGTTAAGTCAGCTAAATGGTCGGCCTACTAGCCAGCCCACTAATTAAGTAAGATGACCAATCGGCCGACTAGTGGGCCAACTTGTCAGCCGACAAGTTAGGTCAGTTAATTTGTCAGCACACTAGTTAGATCAGCTAAGTAGTCGGCCAAATAGTCAGTCAACTAGTTATGTCAGTAAACTACCCAGCCAACTACATAACTGAGCTAACTAGGGGGCCAACTCGTCATTCAACTTGTTATCCCAGCTAAATAGCCAACTAGTCAGGCAGTTTTTTAACACAGCTAACAAGTTGGACGAGTAGTCAGCCAACATTTTAAACCCTCTAACCAGTCAGCCAACTCATCAGCCTACAAGTCACCTAGCTAAATCGTTAACCATCTAGTAAAGTCAGCTATTTAACTCGTTTACCAACTAGTTAAAACAGGTATATAACTCATCAACCAACTCGTTATGTCAGCTAGCTATCTGATTAGCCAACTAGTTGTCAGCTAGCTAAGTCAGCTGGCTAACTAGGTAGCTAACTATGTCAGCTAGCTAAGTCAGAGAGCTCACTAGTTAGCTATTTAATTCAGATACTTAATATTCTACCTAACTAGTTAGCTAATTAGTTAAGTCAGCTGGTTATTCAGTCAGTTAAATAGTTAGTTAACTAATTCAGGTAGATAAGTCAGCTAGCTAACTAGTTAAATCAGCCAGGGAAGTCAGCTAGCTAAGTAGTTAAGTCAGTTAACTAAGTCATCTAGTTAAGTCAGGTTCTAATTTAGTCAACTGGATAAGACAGCTAGTTAGCTAGTTAGCTAAAGTGTTAAGTCAGCAGGTTGAGTCAGGTTGTTAGTTAACTAATGGGTTAATTCAGCGGGTTGAGTCAGCTAGCTAGATAGATAACAAATGGGTTGAGTCACCTACTTGACTAGGTTAGCTAGCTAGTTCGCTAACGAGTTAAGTCAGCTGGATAGTCAGCTAGATAGCTAGATAGCGAATGAGTTAAGTCAACTGGTTTAGTCAGCTAGCCAGCTCATTAGCTAACAATATAAGATGATTAAGTCACATAGCTAGTACGTTAGATGACGATTAAGCTCACTTGCCAGCCGACTAGTTACGTCTGCTCACCTGGCAAACCAGGTGAGCAGACGTAATTAGATGACGACCTAATTTTCTAGCTGGTTAAGTCAGCTAGCTAGCAAGGCAGCTAACTATTTAAGTCTGGTTGTGAGCTAGGTAGCTAGCTAGTTAGCTAACTATTTAAGTCAGCTGGCTAACTATGTAGCTAGCTAGTTAGCTAACTTTTAAGTCAGCTACTTAAGTCATCTGGTTAGCCAGCTGGCTAGCTAGATAGTGAGCTGTTAAGTCATTTGGATAGCCAGCTGGATAGCTGGTTAATTCAGCTAGTTAAGATAGCAAGCTAGCCAATTGGCTAGGTAGGAAGCTAGCTAGTTAAGACAGCTAGATAGCTACCTGGCTAGATAGTGTTGTCAGCAAGTTAAGTCAGCTGGTTAGCCAACTGACTAGCTGGTTAAGTCAGCTAGTTAATCAACAGTCTAGCCAACTGGCTAGGTAGGTAGCTAACTAGATAAATCAGCTTGCTAGCCAGCAGGATAGTTGTTCAAGTTGGCTAGTTAAGTCAGCTGGCTAGCCTGCTGGCTACATTGATAACTAGCAAGCTAAGTGGGGTGGCTATCCAGCTTGCTAGCTTAATTCAGCTAGGTAAGTCAGCTGGCTAGCTAGCTGGCTAGAGTGATAACCAGCTAGTTAAATCACCTGGATATCCAGCTGACTAGCTGGTTAAGTCTGCTAGTTAAGTCAGCTGGCAACCAGCAGGCTAGCAAGTTAAGGCAGCTAGTTAAGTTACCTGGCAAATGGCAGTCTAGCTAGTAAAGTCAACACTTTAAGTCTGTTGGCTATCCAGCTGGTTAGCTAGTTAAAAAGCTAGTTAATTCAAATGGCTAACCATCTGTCTAGGTAGTTATTTTAGGTAGTTAACTCAGCTGGACAGCTAGGAAGCTAGCTGTATATGTAAGCTAGTTATGGCTGCTAGGTAGCTAGTTTAGTCAGCTAGTTAAGTCAACTGGCTAGCTAGTTAAGTCAGTTAGTTAAATCAACTGGCAAACCAGCTGCCTAGCAGAGTAGCTAGCTAGTTAAGTCAGCTGGCTAGCAAGTTAAATCCCCTATTAAGTCAGCTCACTGGATAGCTGTTGAGCTAGGTAGTGAGTTAGTTAAATCAGCTGGCAAGCCAGCGGGAAATGTAGACAGGTAGCTAGTTAAGTAAGTTGGCTAGCAATCAGTCTATCTAGTTATGCCAGCTAGTTAAGTCAGCTGGCTATATAGCTGTCTAGCTAGGTACCTAGCTAGGTAAGTCTGCTGGCAAGCCAGCTAGCTACTTCGTTAAGTCAGCTAGTTAAGTCAGCTGGCTAGCTAGTTAGGTAGGCAATAAATTCTCCTGGCTATAGAGCTGTCCAGCTAGTTAAGTCAGCTATTTTAGTCAGCTGGCTAATCAGCTGGCTAGCTAGTTGTCAGCTCATAAATTCAGTTGTCTCACCAGCTGGCTATCTAGTTAAAAAGCTTGTTTAAATGGATGTGTAGCCATCTGGCTTGCTAGTTATTTCAGCTAGTTAAGTCAGCTGGGTAGCTAGGCAGCTAGCTAGTTAAGTCACCTTGATATGTCAGCTAGCTAGCTAGTAAAGTCAGTTTGTTAAGTCAGCTAGCTATATGATACCTAGCTAGGTAGCTAGCAAGTTGAATCAGCTAGTTAAGTCAGTTGGCTTGCTAGGTAGCTAGCTATTTAAGTCAGTTATTTAAGTCATCTGGGTAGCTAGTTAAGTCTGTTTGTTAAGTCAGTTGGAGAGCCAGCTGCCAAGCAGTATAGCTATCTTTAAGTCACATACTTAACACAGTTCGCTGGCCAGCAGGATAGCTAGGTAGTTAGATAGATAAGACAGCTTGAAAGCAAGCAAGGTATGTAGGTATGTAGGTAGTTAAGTCAGCTGGCTAGCCACCCAGAGTCTAGTTATGTTATCTAGTTAAGTCACCTAGCTATCCAGCTTTCTAGCTAGGTAGCTAGTTAGTTAAGTCTGCTGGCTAGCCAGCTGTCAACTTTGTGAAGTCAGCTAGTTAAGTCAGCTGGCTAGCCTGCTGGATAGCTAAGTAGCTAGGCAATTAAGTCATCAGCTAGCCAACTGGCTCGCCAGGCAACTAGCTAGTTATGTCAGTTGTCTAGTCACCTTTCTAGCTAGTTAAATCATGCAGTTAAATCAGCTGAATAGCCAGCTGGCTAGCTAGGTAGTTTGTTAGTTAAGTCAGCTGGATACACAGCTGACTAGCTAGAAAAGTCACCTAGTTAATTCAGCTGGATAG
This sequence comes from Carlito syrichta, assembly GCF_000164805.1. Taxonomy (NCBI): domain Eukaryota; kingdom Metazoa; phylum Chordata; class Mammalia; order Primates; family Tarsiidae; genus Carlito; species Carlito syrichta. The sequence goes on from NW_007260934.1 coordinate 15,790, forward strand.
TCAGTTGACTATGTAGCAAGCAAGTTAACTCAACTGGCTAGATTGCAGGACAGCTAGTTAAGACAGAAAGTTACGTCAGCTGTCTAGCCAGCTCTTTAGCTAGTTAGTGACATAGTTAAGTCTGTTGCCTAGCCAGCTGGCCAGCTAATTAAGTCAGCTAGTTAAGTCACTTCCTATCCAGGTGGCTAGAGTGGTAGAGAGCTATTTAAGTCAGCTGGCTAGCCAGCTTGGTAGCTAGGTAGCTAGCTAGTTATGTCAGCTGTCGAGCCAGCTGGCAAGCTAGTTTAGTCACCTAGTTAAGTCAGCTGACTAGGCATCTGGCTCCCTAGGCAGACTGCTAGTTAAGTTAGCTGGCTAGACATCTGGCTGTCAATATAAGTCACCTAGTTAATTCAGCTGAATAGCCAGCTGGCTAGCTATGTAGAAATCTAGTTAATTCAACTGTCTAGAAAGCAGACCAGCTAGTTAAGACAGCTAGTTAAGTCAGCTGGCTAGCCAGCTGGCTGCTTAGCTAGTGACCTAGTTAAGTCAGTTGGCTAACCAGCTGGCTAGCTAATTAAGTCAGCTAGTTAAGTCAGCTGGATATCCAGGTGGCTAGAGAGGTAGAGCACACTAGTTAAGTCAGCTGGCTGTCCAATTGGATATCTAGTTAAGTCAGCTAGTTTAGTCACTTGGCTGCTGAGATGCCTAGCTCGTTAATCAATTAGTTAAGTCAGGTGGCTAACCAGCTGGATAGCTAGTTAAGTCACTTCATTAAGTCAGTTGGCTAGTCATCTCCCTATCTAGTTAAAAAGCTAGTCAATTCAGATGGCTACACAGCAGGGTAGTTAGTTATTTCAGCTAGTTTAGTCAGCTGGCTAGCTAAGTAGCTAGCTAGTTAAGTCAGTTAGTTATGTCAGCTAGCTAGCTCAAGTCAGATAGTTAAGTTGGTTTTCTAGCAAGATATCTAGCTAGGTAGCCAGCTATCTATTTTAGCTAGTAAATTCAGTAGGCTCACTAGGTAGCTAGTTTGTTAAGTCAGCTAGTTAATTCAACTGGCTAGCTAGTTAAGTCAGCTAGCTAAGTGAGCTACCTAACTAGCTAGCTAGCTAAGTAAGCTAGCTAAGTCACCTATCTCACTGGTTATCTATTTATTTAAGTCAGCTACTTAAGCCTTCTACCTAAATAGTTGGCTAATTTAAGTCAGCTCATTATTTGACTAGTTAAATAACTAGCTAATCATTTAATTCATGTAGTTAAGTCAGCTAGATAACTAGTTAAGTCAGCTAGCTAAGTAGTTAAATCAGCTAGGTGAGTCATTTAATTAAGTCAGCTTCTAATTTAGTCAGCTGGTTAAGACAGCTAGCTCGCTAGTTAGCTAAAAGGTTTAAGTCAGAAGTTTGCATCAGTTATTTAGCTAGTTAACTAACCGGTTAAGTCAGCTGGTTGAGTCAGCTAGCTAGCTAGTTAGCAAACGGGTTGAGTCAGCTGGTTGAGTAGGCTAGCTACCTAGCTAGCTAACGAGTTAAGTCAGCTGAATAATCAGCTTGCTAGCTAGATAGTTAGCTTGTTAGCTAACGAGTTAAGTCAACTGGATGAGTG
>NW_007260935.1:0-1188 GCF_000164805.1 Carlito syrichta
CCACCAGGCACGGCTAATCTTTGGATTTATTTTTGATGACTGATACGGGGTCTCACACCATGTCCCAGGATGGCATCAAACCCACAGGATCCTGCTGTCAACTCACCTGGGACTCCAAAGGGCCAGGATGAGCCCCAGAGCCCAGCCTCTTATTGTGGTGGTGGTTGGTATTATTATTCTGAGTCAGAGTCTCACTCTGTCATACAGGCTATAGTGCTGGGGCCTGCTCTCAGCCACCATGGCCTCCAATGGCTGGGCTCTAGCGATCCTCCCGCCATGGCCTTGCAAGTGACCAGATCAAAAGGCCTGTGCCAGTAAGTTCAGCTCATTTTTTTTGGCTTTTGTAGAGATGAGATTTCACCAAGGTGCCCAGGCTGGTCTCGAAACCAGGTGCTCAGGCCATCCTCTCACCTTGGCCTACCAGAATGCCATGATTGCAGGCGTGATCCTCCACTCCCAGCCTTCACACCACTCTCAGGGACCACCGTGAGGCCCATTCCCTCCAACAACCTGGGACCCCCAAGAAGGCAGCTGGAAAGCCAACTGAGCCATCATGGGGGGAGCACCTCATGCATGGGCATGTCTCTGCCATGGCAACCTCCTTTCATCCCACCTTGTTCTCCATGGGGTAACCCCTCACCCCTCCCATGGGGTGCCTTGGTGAAAGGGAGGGTGGGCATGAGTCTCAAACTTTTGGTGAGTAGAATGGCTGGATGACACACACCTGTCTCCTCAGCACTTGGGGAGACCAGGATGGGAAGATGGCTGGAGCCTGGAAACTCAAGACAAGGCTGGAAACCATAGGAAGCCAACACCTCGACCCAAGCAAAACCTAGAAAATCTTGGGTGATGGCAAGCCTCAGGGGGAGGATCGCCTCTGGCCCATAGTTCAAGACAGTAAGGAAGACAAGGATGTCGACTAAATGGGAAGCCTATGATTGCAGCAGTTTGGGAGGCCATGAGGATGGCCTAAGTTGGGTGGTTTGAGAGCAGCCTGGGCAACCTAGTGAGGAAAGAAAATAAAGACAGGAAGAAAGAAAGAAAGAAAGAAAGAAAGAAAGAAAGAAAGAAAGAAAGAAAGGAAGGAAGGAAGGAAGGAAGGAAGGAAGGAAGGAAGGAAGGAGAATCAAAGGAAGGAAGGAAGGAAGGAAGGAAGGAAGGAAGGAGAAAGAAAGAAAGAAAGAAGAC
>NW_007260935.1:1703-10804 GCF_000164805.1 Carlito syrichta
ACTTCCCTCACTCGGGGATATTTCTTCCCCCAATCCCATTTTTCCTGGCTCTAAAGTCAGTTGCCCTGTGAACACACCACACGCAGTTGACAAGCAGTGTATGATTCTCATGTTTTTGGAGACAGTGTCAGAGCTCTATGGCCCAGGGACATGACCATCATTCACCACCATTCTCGAAATTGCAGGCTAAGCCTACAGAGTGGTCAAGGCATCATTCCCACCGACAGTACCTGCAATACCAGGCCAGACACTGTGGTGCACAGCCTTCAGCTCCACACCCTGGGATTCCAAGGCAGGAGGCTGCCTGAGCCCAGTGGTTGGAGACCAGCCCAGGTGAAGTGGCCAGACATCGTATTGGCAAGAAGTCCCCAAAACCGTGTCTGGCCTGGTTGTCCCTGGAGTCCTGGCTGCTTGGGGGCTGAGGTGTGAGGACTACCTGAGCCCTGGTGGTCAAGGTCCCCAGACCACAATCATGCCGCTGTGCCTCTGACCAGCTGACAGAGTCTCTGGCAACAAATAAGATGCCTCCCACGTGCATCACGATCAGTGTCCACAGCTCCCAAAAGAGAGGTCCGAATGGGTAAGGGATGATGGGGACATTGGGAGAGGAAGGAGCCTTCCCCCCACCTGAAGGTGGCAGACAGGGTGACCATAACCTGGACTGCCTGTGAAGTTGCAGGTCCGCTTTAAACGCTCTGTGCCCGACGGCTGCGCTAGCTCGAGGCTGTCTCTTCCCTGAGATTACATGCATCTTTGCTGTGGAACATGAGTGTGGACGGTGGAGGTACACCTGGGATGCATGGCCGAAGGTCTGGGACAGATGTGACCAGTTGCTACCATTGAAACATCCCGCAAGTGACAGGCTGGAAAGTGCCTTTTCCTCTCCCATTCCTGAGGGTGTCTTCTCATACTGGGTGGCAGGGGTGGTGGTGGTGGTAATTACTATTTGGAGTCAGAGTCCCACTCTGTTGCCCAGTCATAGTGCAGGGACATGCTCACTGCCTCCATGGTCTCCATCTTCCAGTCTCAGGTGAACCTCTGTCCTCAGACCCCAATTGGCTGAAACCACAGGCCTGTGCCACCATGCCCGGCTAATCTTGGGATTTATTTTTTATGGCGGAGATGAGGTCTCCCATGTCATGGGATGCTGTTGAACCCACAGCCTCAGTCGTCCACTCACCTGGGCATCCGAAGGGCCAAGATCTCAGGCTGAGCCCCTGAGCCCAGCCTGTGCTTGTAGTGGTGGTGGTGTTGGTTGGTATTATACTGAGTTGGAATCTCGCTCTGTCACCCAGGATGGAGTGCAGAGGCCTGCTCGTGGCCACCTCAACCTCCACCAGTGGGACTCCAGTAATCCTTCTGCCATGTTCACCCGAGTGAGTGGAACGACAGGCATGTACCACCAAGCTCGGCTAATTTTTTGGCTTCTTGTAGAGATGAGGTCTCACCATGGTGCCCAGGCTGGACTTGAACCCGTGGAGTCAGGCCATCCTCTCACCTTGGCCTCCCAGAGCATTGGGATGTCAGGTGTGATCCCCCATGCTTGGCCTCCACAACCCTCTCAGGGGCCCACCACAAGGCCCGCCCTCTTCTGATGACCCAGGAGCCAGGACAGGCAGCAGGAGTCACTGTACAAGCTTTCCCTGGGGGGAGTGCCTGGCAGAGGGGCATGTCTCCACTGTTGTGCCCACTGCTCTGTCCAATTTCCCCCAGGGTAGACCCGCTCACTCCTCCCAAGGTCTGCTTTGGGGAAAGGGAGGGTGTGACTCTCATACCTTCGGGGTTGCAGGGAGGGTCATATGACTCACACCTGTCTTCTTGGCACTCAGGGAGGCCAAGATGGGAAGATAGCCAGACTGGACACAATGGCAAGCACCCACCTTGACCCCAAGCAAAACCCAGAAAACCTTGGGTGAGGACAGGCTGCAGCAGGAGTTTCACATCTGGCCCTGAGTTCAAGACAAGGCAGGAAGACCAGGATGTAGACCAGATGGAAAGCCTGTGATCACTGCAGTTTGGGAGGACCAGGCCAAGAGGATGGCCTGAGTTGGGCAGTTTGAGACTAGCCTGGGCAACCTAGTAAGGAAAGAAGAAAGAAAGAATGAAAGAAAGAAAGAAAGAAAGAAGGAAGGAAGGAAGGGAAGAAAGAAAACAGAAAGAAAGGAAGGAAGGAAGGTAGAAAGAAAGAAAGGAAAGAAGCAAATAATCTATTCTGCTTTAAACCTTCTGCCCTCAGTCCTTCCCCACCATCCCCCCACATGTGAGGGTCCCCCAAGCTCAGCGCCTTCCAGCCCAACCCCACAATGCCTGTCCCCGCTTCGGTGCAGGAGTTCCCAAGGGTCCCTAGCTGGGTTCCTCTGAACTCTCCTTTCGAGGTGAGAAATATGTTTCAAGCCAGCTGGCCCTCCGACTTGGCAAAAGGACCTTCTGCAAAGAAATGCCAGGAGCACATGCCCCACTTGGGGACATTACTTCACCCCAGACCCATTCTTTCTGGATCTAAAGCCAGTCGCCATTTAAACACACCATGCACAGTTGAGAATCTGTGTACGATTCTGATGTTTATGGAGACAGGGTTGGGCTCTTTGTCTAAGGCCAGGGCCCAGGGACATGACCATCATTCTCCACCAGCTTCGAAATGGTGGTCACCAGCCATTTTCCCGCCTCAGCCTCTGGAGTGTCTGGAATGACGGGCACCTTGAACCCAAGCCCCTGTTTGGATGGGTGTGCAGATGGGGTCTCCCTGTGTGGCCTGGGCTGGTTTGAGCTCCTGGGCTACAGCCATCCTCCCGATTCGGCCTTCCAGAGTGCTGGGATTCCAAGCATGGGCCGCCACGCCCAATCTTCTGGTTCATTTTCAACGAAGGAACTAGGCTGGACCTGGGGGCTAAACCTCTTCATTCCAGCACTTTGGGATGCCAAAGTCAGTGGTTGCCCCAAGCCCGCAGGTCCGAGACATGCCTGGGCACCTTGGTGAGACCTCACCCCTACCCTCCATCCCAAATAAGCCAGGCGGGTTCGTGTGCGCCTGTTGTTCTGGCTTCTTGGATGACCCGGGGGGAAGGCTAACTGGAGCCCAGAGGACCGAGGTTGCACTGGCCAGGAGTGAGCCACTACTGTACAGCCTGGGTGATGGAGTGAGACTTAGACTCAAAAATAAATAAATAAAAGGAAAGAAAAGAATATCATCCATTTGTGTATGGAGTTGGGATCAACGTGAATAGGCAGAGACCTGGGAAGGAGGCCCCAGCCTTGGCCTTAGAGTTTCCAAAAGACGGTGGATCAGCAGACAATAGGGCTGTGGTTTTTGGTGACTGAGTCGGGGGACCGCTGGAGACCAGGAATTTAGACCATCCTCGGCCATGTACTGAGATCACATTGCTCCCTGGAATGAAAACACTGAAGTGGTGTGTGGTGGTGCACACCATCCTGGCTACAGGGGATGCGGTGGCCTCCATCCCAAGGTGTTCCTTTGCATTGCCACCAGCAAAAGAACGTGGAAGTCCAGGTTGGACACCATGGCTCATGGGAGTCATTCCCGCTCAGTGTGATGCTGAAGCAGGAGGCTTCCTGGGCCCAGATGTCGGCAACAGGCTGAGTGATGTGGCCAGATCTCGTCTTGGTGAGTGGTTCCCAAATTCGAGACAGGTGTGGTGGCCCCCAGAGTCCTAACTTACTGGGGGCCAAGGATGGAGGACTGACTGAGACCCATAGTTTCAGGCCCCGGGAGCCACGATCATGCTGCCACACTGCAACCCAGCCAACAGACTCCAGTGACAAAAAAGACACCACCCACGTGTGTCAGGATGGGAGACCATGGGTCCCCAGGGAAAGATCCACATGGGCAGAGGATGATGGAATGATCGGGAGAGGAAGTTTCCTTCAAGTGGCAGACAGGGCAACCAGAACCTGGGCCGGCCATGGCATTTCCAGACCACGTTGTTTACTGTTTCCGATTACCACCCAAACTCGGGGCCGTCTGTTTCGTGAGCTCACACACGTTTTTGCTGTGGGTTCCGAGTGTGGAAAGTGAAGGCAGGCCTTCTGGGGCTTGTGGCCAAAGGCATGGGTTGTTGAGCTCGGTGGCCAACGTTGAACGCTCCCACAATATCAGGCTGGAAAGTGCCTTTTTCTCTTCCATCCTTGAGGGTGACTCCTCACACTGGGTGGCAGGGGTGGTGGTGGTGATTATTATTATTTGGATTAGAATTCCACTCTGTCACCCAGGCCAGAGTGCAGGGGCTCACCCACGGCCACTGTGGACTCCACCTGCCAGGCTCAAGTGATTCTTCTGCCTCGGTCCCCTGAGTGACTGGAACCACAGGTCTGCACCACCACGCCTGGCTAATCTTTGGATTTATATTTGATGGCTGAGATGAAGTATCACTCTGTGTCCCCATCTGGTATTGAATCAGCAGTCTCAGGCCATCCCCTTGCCTGGAGCTCTGAAGGGCCAGGATGCCACACTGAGTCCCTGAGCCCGGCCAATGGTTGTGGTGGTGGTGGAAGTTGGTATTTTTATTGAGTCAGAGTCCCGCTCTGTCGCCCAGGCCAGAATTCAGTGGCACACACTCGGCTTCTGCAGCCTCCACTGACTGGGCTCTGGCGATCCTCCCGCTGAGACCTCCCAAATGACCAGAAAACGGTGCATACAACCACGCTCAGCTAACATTTTGGCTTCTTGTAGAGACAAGGTCTCGCCAAGGTGCCAGGGCTGGTCTCAAACCTGAGGGCTCATGCCATCCCCTCACCTCAGCCTCCCAGAGTACCAGGATGACAAGCGAGTCCCTGCCCTTGGCCTCCAAACACCTCTTAGGGCCCCACCACGAGGTCCGCTCCCTTCTGATGACCTGGTGTCAGGAGCTCACCTCAGAGGCCTTCACATTGACAGGGTTCAGAAGGCCAAAAACTACAGGTTGCAGGGCAACTCTGAGCAGCTATTAGCTCTGCTTCTACTACTCATCTTTTTATGTTTGCCCTCAGTATTTGGAGAGTTGGGAGATGAAAAAAATAGTAGTCCTTTAAAAGAATCTATTAGTAGAAACAAGCAATTAGTGAAATGAAAATTTTTCTGCTGAGACCCTCCACTTGAGTTTCTCTGTCCCATCCCTTTTGGAGCTTGAACCCCCAACAATGATTAAAAACAGTGGGTTGCCTGTAATCCTGTGCCTTTGGGAGGCTGAGGTGAGTGGATTGCCTGAGCCTGCGGGTTCGAGACCCACCTGGGCAGCGAGACCTCATCTCTACAATAAATCAAAAAAAATCAGACAGGCGTGGTAGCGCATGCCTGTAATTCCAGCTACTTGGAAGGCTGAGGTGGAAGGATCGCCGGAGCCCAGCAGGTCGAGGCTGTGTGGCCGGGAGCGACCACTGCACTCCAGTCTGGGCGACAGAGTGAGACTCCAACTCAAAAAAAAAAAAACAGCGGGTGGCACTCTCCTACCCCTGGAAGCCTTGGGTTGAATGTGCGTCAGTGCTCTTTTTATCCCTGTCAATGGACTATAGACGCAAATTTTAAACATCACGTTTGGCATCATAATGGGCTTATTAGTTTTAGTTTTCTAAGTTGGTTGCTAAATAGAGAACGTTAGGAATGTTGTTTTCATTTTGCTAATTGTGAAGTGTTACATAGGTATTTTTAGCATAATGGAAAAGATTGCTGTGATGATTACGAGTTTTAATTTTAGGTGTGGAAATTTATGCAAGAAAACAGATGTATGGCCCTATAATTTGCAATGTACCCAAACTTTTTGCTTTTAGGGTAGATGATTAATATAGAAAGGTTGAAATAATAGAAAAGGCTTTGTAATTGTGTTTAGAAAAAAATAAAATGTTAGGAAAACATAAGTTAGGCATTAAGTTGTTAAAAGTTTAGTTGGTTAGGGTTAATAGTAAGAGAAAACACGCTGTGAAAAATTACATGCTTTAAAGATTCTATTAGTGGATACATTGTCATAAATTTGAGGGAAAACAGACAGTATTTCATTGCCATTAGAACAATGATCCAAACAAAATAAATACGTCTGAGTTTGAAGGTCAAACCGTATGTAACTTAAAGTTTAAAAAGAACTTGAAAAGAAAAATAAATGGGCAACTGTCCTACATAACATCAGAGTTAGTGTCGAAGTTTTCTTCTACACCGATGCCATTCCTCCTTCAGCAAACCCTGACTTGCTGGAGCTGGACTCCAACAAGTGGTGCCTGAACAGGGACTTGAAAGTTAAGCCTTACTTTAATCTGAATGGATAAAATCTTGCCTAGGGTGCTGAAGACCCTTCTGTAGAGCAAAGCTAGGAAGGGTAAGTAGATTTAGAGCCATGATATGAACATGGGTCAGAGTGAATTTAAAGAAAAAAATCATTCATAAGTATTTTGATGAATATGCTTTCTAAAAGAGGAATTAAAATTTCCTCTACATGATTATCTTGTTTCCTCCATTTTGTGGAAGAACAGTGCCCCTGCTTCCCTGAAGAAGGCATTGTTAATTTAGAAACATGGACAAAGGTTGGGGAAATATTGAAAGTTTTTGCACTCTCCACTGTCTGGAAGGGGTGCCTGTAGACACTTTTGCATTATGGAATATAATTAGAGATGTCTTAGATCCACAAGAGATTGGTAAAATGACTATTAGAGTAAAAGAGAAACCAGGTGAAAGAACTCCCTTAATAATACCTGTTCCTTCCCAGGCAATGTTAGACACTGCCCCTGTTGATGATGATCCGCTACCCCCTGGGGAGAAAGGAAAGCTTACAAGAAGAAGCAGCTAGGTATCATGAAGAAAAATATTCACATAATTTAAATTTGCACCTTGGTGCCAAAAGACCTCGGGCAAGTGGTGCCAGGGGTTGAGGGATTGTGATTTGTGACAGTCTTGATTTAAGAAGAGAAGGTTGTCTTTCTATACTGATTCCTGTTATATAAAAGGGTTGTTGTCTCATATTTTAAAAAGCCATAATTCCTGTTAATAAGGCAACTATTCTTGATTTCTTTATCCAATTACAACAACTAATAATTGTTTGAAACCAGCCATTTTTCAAAGGTCATATTAGATTTCATACAGAACTCCCTGGACCTCTACATCAAGGTAATCAATTAGCAGATGCCTTGTCATAATCGGTCATGTGCCCTCTCCATGTGGGTTATTTAGTCAATCAAGCTTAGCAATCCCATAAAATTCATCACCCGAACGCTGCAGCTTTAAGGCACCAGTTTCACATTCCAAGAGAAACATCTAGACAAATCATAAAAAAATTGTACTTTGTGTCCTAATTCTAATAAACCCCTCTCCTCAGGAGTTAATCCCCACATCTTAAAACTTAATGTTTTGTGGTAAATAGATGCTACTCATTTCCAAATTTTGGGAAATTGTCATTTCTACATGTGACAGTGGATACATTTTCCCACGTAAATTTAGCCTCACCCAGAACTGGGGAAGTATAAAGATGTAGTCCAACATTTAATATCTTGTTTTTTTTTCAGCTGGGTATTCCTAAACAATTAAAAAATGATAATGCTTGTGCTTATGCATCAAAAGCTTTTCAGTCGTTTTGTACCCAGTTTGGCATCTCTCTACAGGAATTCCGTATAATCCTCAAGGTCAAGCTATAGTCAAGAGAGGCCATCAGACATTAATAAATCAAATAATTAAACTGAGAAGGGTATTCAAATATAGTTCTCCCCATCATATCGTGAACAATGCTATGTTGTATTTAATCATCTCAATTTGGACTCTCAAGCACATTCAGCTATGATAAGACATTGGAGTCCTTCGAGTACTGTTAAATCTATGGTAAAATGGACAGATCTTACAGTTCAAAGGAAGGGGTCTGATGTCCTTTTAACATGCGGGACAGGATATTCTTGTCTTTTTCCCCAGGACTTACCCTAACCTATTTTGGTACGGATCTTCTAATTACACATGTTCAGCTCTCCACCTCCATCAAGTTAGAGCCAGACGAGACATAAATCAAATCATCAGTCTGAGTAAAATGAAGATGATGAAAAGAAGGTGTTGGTGCCAAAGTTGAAACGTCTCACCATTCAACAACCACTTCCACCTCCACCAACTCGACTGAAGACATGTCATCATTCGTCGTCTCCCATTCCTCAACGCAGCCATTACCATCGAGCTGCTTCAACTAGACAGTGTAGACTGCCCACATGGGGGCAAATCCAGGCGCTCAACCATGATACCGAGGATCTGGTTCACTCTCCAAAACACTTCTCTCACTCCCTCCACTGTTTTTGTTGCTATGTTGGCCATTTTAGTGTGCCAGGTGGGTTGCATTTATTTGGAAAAATCTTATTGGTGTTATATCCCAAACCCTCCAGTGTTCCAGTCTGTTACATGGGATACTGAGATTATTACTGTTTTTACTAATCATTCCTCTTTCTAAGGAGGCCCCACTCTTTTTACATCACAAATCAGTGTTATTAGGCTCGGTGGCTCAGCCTGTAATCCCATGCTTTAGGAGGCTGAGGTGAGTGGATTGCCTGAGCCCATGGGTTCAAAATTCCACTGGGCATCTTGGCGAGACCTCATCTCTACAATAAAACAAACAAAAAAACAGCCAGGGGTGGTAGCACGCACCTGTGGTTCCAGCTACTGGAAGGCTGAGGCAGAAGGACTGCCAGAGCCCAGAAAGTCCAAGCTGCGGTGGCCAGGAGTGGACACTGAACTCCAGTCTGGTTGACAGAGTGAGACTCCAACTCAAAAAAAGTGTTATTAATCATAATCTTTCTTTTTCAGGTTGTTCTACTTCTCCAATATATTTTAGTTTACCTAAAAAATCAGAACAATCCCTTGATATTTCAGCTTCTTTAAACTCTCATATAAAAGCTATGGTAACTGATAACCCCTGTTATATTCCCAGAACGGTAAATGACTGAGATAATAGGTTTCTTAAATTATTGATGCCTGGGTACTCTGATCCTAAATTAGCAACCAGGTCTCGGGAGGAATGCCTGAGCCCTGCAGATCGAGGTCCCATGGGCCGTGATAATGCAACCGTGCCCCATCCCAGCCAATTGAGACTCTGGTCACAAAATAGATGCCTCCCATGTGCATCACAATGGGCATCCACAGCTCCACAGGGAAATGA
>NW_007260936.1:0-12645 GCF_000164805.1 Carlito syrichta
GCCACTGCACTCCAGTCTGGGCGACCGAGTGAGACTCCAACTCAAAAAAAATTTTTTTTTGATTGTAAAGCTGTGGGGTGCAATTCAGGATTAGGAATACAACTGTTCATTATGTAGGTATCCTTGTGGATGAGGTGTGCCCAATCCTCCCCGCCCCCCCTCCCCTGGCGGTTTCCCACTACTGCCAATCCCTTTCTGATAGTATTATGATAGTTGTTCAAGGTCCGCTTATGAGTGAGAACATGTGGTACTTTGTTCTTTGTAACTTATTAAAGTGTTTACATCAGGCGGCTAATTAGGAGTGGTAGATGGGCACTGTGTTTGCTGATCTCCTTTATGTTTGCTGTTTTGCCAATTAATGAATTCAATGCATTTCCATTGGGTGCCAGTATGCACCAGGAATTGTTCTCAATGCTGAGGATACCACAGTGAAGAAAACAGATGAAATAGCTTGCCCTCTTGGGGACTTACATTAAGAAGAGGGGAATCAATAACAAACAAGATCCATAAAGAAACTTGCAGTATGCTAAAAATAATACATACATTTGACTTCATCAAAATGAAAAACTTTTGTGTATTAAAGAACACCATTGACTGGGCTTGGTGGCTCAGCCTGCCATCCCAGCACTTTTGGAGACTGAGGCGAGTGGAAAGCCCAGGCAGCTTGGTGAGACCTCGTCTCTACAAATACAAAAAATTAATACAAAAAAATTAGCCAGGCATGGTAGCGCACGCCTATAGTTCTGGCTACTTGGGAGGCTGAATTGGAAGGATCGCTGGAGCCCAGCGGGTCGATGCTGGGGTGGCCGTGAGTGTGCCACTGCCCTTCAGCCTGGGCGACGGAGTGAGATTCCAACTCAAAAATAAGTAAAAGAAAGAAAGAAAGAACCGTCCTATAATTTCTGATCACTTGCAACTGATTCCGTTTAATATCCTGCTCTGTGGTCAAAAACAATCATCCTCCAGGTCCCATACATCATGACTCTCTATCTAGAGCTCTTCTTCGTGTTAAACTAGCCCAGGTTCTGAAGCTGGGACTTTGTGCAAGAGTGCATGTCACTGGGGGCAAGGATTGAAGCCACAAGCCCACCCAGTCTCCACTTGCAGAGCCCACTCCTCTGGTGTTTGGTTGATCAGCCAGGAGAAAGGGACCTCCATTTCTGATTGTACTGTTCAGAGGGGGGGACCCATCTTCTAACTCATTTTCTCAGAGGATTATTCATTGAGCATTCTCTCCTTTTGTAAGGGGTGCTTTTTCTAGTTCCCACAAAAGCATTTTGTGTTAGTAGCCTTGTTCCAGATCATTGGCCTCTACTCTTTACATTGCTTTGAAATTTCCTGGCCTTACACCCTTCCTTGTTCAGCCTGGATCCCACAGACCTAACTGGTTGACTTCTTATTAAAACCCACAAATGCAGTTTCCACTTTGTAATTCGACTTTCTGCACATGAGATATTGTAAGGAAACCCTCAAATGGCATGAATAGGCACCATCAAAAATATGTCATCTGAAATCCCAGTGTCTACATCTTTGCCTCTAATTAATTCTTTAACTATAATTCGGTTATGCCTCTGATTCCTGGTAACCCTTAATCCAAACACTTTAGTAATTACCATCCCTCACTCTTCAATGACTGTCTTGTAACTTTTTTCAAAGGAAAAACAAAGGCCATGTTCTTCCCTATTCCTTTCAAATATCTGTATTTACACAAACCTAAATATTTACACTTTTCTTACTTGCTAAGAATTAGGCATTCTTCCTCTGTTCTGAAGTGTATATCTTCTCTTGTGCAATTAACCTTATTGCCCTCCATGGGTTTATGAACATTATTGCATCTATTATCTCTTTTTTCCCAATATATTCAAATCTTACTTCTTGTTTTATATTTAATCTCAACTCGTACATGTATTCAAGAGTCTCTCATAGTTGGCCTGAACAGATGGTTGTTTTCTCTCATAGGAACTCCAATTCCAAGAAATTTCACCCCTCCACGAAGAAAATCCCTTGCCATACTGGAACATAATAAGCAACACTATTGGTGAACCAGAATCTGTGAATCCTTAAGTTACCCAAAGTATACCGACTAGATTGAAGAAAAAGCACACAGCATAAAGCAGCTACAACAGAAGACTGCTCTAAGTGGTGGAAATGCTTGCACTTCATAGACAATATAGAGTAGAGATATTCCACTCTTTTTTTCTTTTAGAAAGTAGGAGTTTATTAAAAAGACAGAAAATTTCCTGCAACAGGAGGGGAGTCAAAAGAGGGTTGCCTGAGATATTCCACTCTTAAATTCATATCCCTCCCAAATTATTCAAAGGCATAAGAAGAGGCAACCTAGATGTCCATTCTTGAGAGAATGAATGTATAAATGTGTTAGGCAGAATATAAAATCAACTGATAGATGCAGTGATAGTAACATGGACAGATCTCAAAAACATACTACTGAGAGGAAAAAAAGTTTATGTGCATGTCGTGTGTGTGTGAGTGTGTGTGTGTGTGTGTGTTCTTCATGGATTACAAATATGTGCTCCAATAGAATGCTGTGTATTTTCTGGGGATACTGACAAATGAAATATGTTTTACACAGTGGAACAGTTGGAGGGAAGAGAGAGCAGGGTATGGAGGTTGAAGACAATTTCAGAACATAGGAAAAGGCCAGGTGTGGTGACTCATGCCTATAATCCCAGCACTTTGGGAGGCCTAGGTGAGAGGATTGCCTGAGCCCACGGGTTTGAGATCAGTCTGGGCAACTTGGTGAGATCTCATCTCTACAATAAACCAGAAAATTAGCTGGAATTCCCCTATTGGGAATATACCTGGAGGAACTCAAATCACTCTACAAAAAAGATACCTGCACAAGTATGATTGTTGCAGCTCTATTCATGATAGCAAAAATATGGAACCAATCATGTTGCCCAAAGAAGCTGGACTGGATAAAAAAATGTGGTACATATACACAATGGAATATCATGCAGCCATAAAGAAGAACAAGCATATGGACTTTGCAGCAACTTGGATGGATTTAGAGTCGATCATACTCAGTGATCTATCACAGAAACAAAGAGTAGAGTACCATATGTTCTCACTCATAAGTGGACCTTGAACAATTATAATACTATAAGAAAGTGATTGGCAGTAGTAGAAAACCATCGGGGGTGGGGGATTGGGATTGGCAGTTGAGGGAAACTGCTAGGGTAGGGAGGGGCATACCTCATCAACAAGGGTAGCTGTATAATCAACGTTTGTATACCCTACCCTGAATTGTACCTCACATCTTTATAATAAAAAAGAAAAAATTAATAAATAAAGTGATATGACCATACCAATTAAAAAAAAATTAGCTGGGCTTGATGGTGCATGCCTGTGGTTCCAGCTACTTGGAAGACTGAGGTGGAAGGATGGCCTGAACCCAGCAGGTCAAGGCTGCAGTGACCGTGAACGTGCCACTGCACCCCAGCCTGAGCAACAGTGAGTCTTTGACTATAAAGAAAAAAAAGAACATAGGAAACATCCTTATAGACACAAAACATTTCTAACATTTACCTAAGATGTTTATAAAATTCAGAGTATGATAAGCTGTAGAGTGAAATTATAGGCCAAAAGCGACAGCATTTTGGGAGCTGGACTTTCTAGAAAAACTAAAATGCAATAGACATTCATTCATATAGTCTCAATAACATAAAGATATGGCTAATTATGATATACCTTCTTCACTATAGGTAAGCAATGCATTTTTAAACAATAGCCAATAAGAGAGAAAATAATTAGAAATAGTGTTTATGGCTAAGCTGCTAAGGGGCCTTCACAGGCAATAGGACAGTTCATAATTTATGCCAAATTTCCTTTTCACAATGAAATGATTCCCTTGAGTCAGCATTTATTACATCACTCTATTAATTTTAGATCTATATTCCACTCTAGAAACAGATGCACATTCATAGAATTTCTCTTGTCTGGAAGAATCTCTCAACTTAGACTGACCATATTCAACTTGAGATTAATTTATGCTCAGCTCCCCACACATAAATAGAAACCATATTCATCCATTTTAATTTTTATTAATGAAATAGGGGAGTGAAAATGCTAGGATGGGCTTGAGTAACTTTACATTTCCTGTGAAGCATCCTGAACAAAACGAAGCTCTTCATTTACCACTAAACTTTCTCCTTGACTGAGGTCATCATGGTTCTTCAATATGTAGGAAAAGGATCCTCTTGGGCCAAGAATCTGAGGTAAGCTAGATGTTAGTAAATTAGTCATTAGTACACCCTAAAATGAAGAGCTATAGAATTTGGGGTAGCGTTTTATAAATGAATAATACGAATCTTTTCATCATTGAGATTTAAAAAAATCAAACCATGTGCTTTTTGATGTTTCAGTTTCCTTCTTCCCTTTCTCTCTCTCTCTCTCTCTCACTTCCTTCCTTCTTTCTTTTTTGTTTCTTTAGGTTGAAAGTCAAAGACAATGCTATATAAAAAGTCCCCAAGACAAAGAGTGATCATACAAGGACATATGGTTTCTATTCAAACTTGATTGCATTACTATTAAGCATAGCACTGAATACCTATGAGTTTAAATTCTATCTAGTCTGAGCGGGAACTTGAATGCTCTCATATGATGAATTTATATTTTTTCTTTTTTCTCTCTATTCAGAGGAGAATTAAGAATTAGGTGTGTGTGTGTGTGTGTGTGTGTGCGCGCGCGTGTGTGTGTGTGTGTGTGTGTGTGTGTGTGTGTGTTTGTGTGTTGGGTATTTTTGTTTGCTTCGATTTTAACCAGAAACATAACTTGTTTTTTAGATTGTGAGTTTGAATGCCTTTATCGATGAATGTTTAGCTCCTCATTTTACTGCCTTACTAATAGAGAATTTATTGAAAGACAATAAATGATCCAGACATCAGGTTTCAATACCCGAATTCCTCTGGAATGACATCTAACTCACATGTTTTTAAAAGGAAATGAGTTTTGGAGTACAAATGAAGTGGCAGCCACTAAGTATCAAGAGAAAGTGGGAAATGCAACGATAAAATCACCTGATCATTTCCTCTGTCTTCCTAATTAATCTTATCAGGTTAATTCAAAATGGAGATTATTTAAACAAAGTTATCCGCAGACTAAGATGGTAGGCTTAGGCAGGCATATACATAGAATGGTAAATAAATTGATAAGGTTGGAGGACAGTTTGTGTGGGGGTGAGTGATAGGAAATGAAGTCAAGAAAGTGGATTGGGTAAAATTATTGCAGAAATGAATGCTGAACTAGAATATCAGGAGCTCATGCTATACGTGTTGCCAATCTTAACCTTCATCATGGGAGGTGAAGAGAAGGAAGCAGATGGTGGTGTTCTTAAGTGGAAAAGAGATAAGGAAAAGACTTTGTGGGGGAGATGATTAGTTCACTTTTAGATATATTTTATTTGAGGTGCTTTGGAACCTTTTGGGTCAAACTCTCTAGAAGGACATTGGAAATATGAGCCTAGAACTCAGGAGAAAGGTCAAGGATAGAGCTTCAGCATTAGTGATACTGTAAGTTTACAGGCATAGGTGTATATGGTAGAGAAACTCTAGCGGTGTGGTTGGAAAAGTCTAGGGACGAACAGCAACCTGAAGAGATTATGGCCTAGCTAAGAAACTAGGTCAAAGGGTCAAATCTGTGAGATTAGGAAGTGGTAACATGGGAAGAGAGATGAACTTCCTTAAACCTCCCTGCACATGTGGTCTAGGAAGAATGGACAAATCACTCCCTTCTTTGTGCTAACTTTAGGCTTCTTCTGAGCTGTTCTTATAAGCTCATTGATCCCTAAACCTGAGTCTGATGAGTAGGCACTGGGAAGAAGGGGCAGACATATCTACAAAGGATCTCAACCTCTGATTTAGGGATGTTGAGACCCATTGGAGATAAAGTTTGCCTTCAGACATGAGGTGGTGGGTGTGGGAGAAAGTAGGAAAATAGATTTATTGAAAAAGATTTCTACCATGTTTTCAAGATCTCTGTTACCCCCGAATCTTGGTTAGTATCTTGAAGATACTAAAGGTTCTACACTTTGATATTCAACTTATTCTTTCAAATTTTGAAAATGAAAGGTTTAAGACTTTAGTATTCCTATATCCCTAAGCCTGGTAACAACCTCTGCAAAACTTTTTGTTTCCTAGGTAATATCTGTCTAATTAAACAGACTGGAGCCAAAAAATCACATATCTTCTATCTTATTCTCTCATAAGGGTGTGAACATAAAAATGTACTGTAATACAAAATGTTTTTCTATAGGGCAGATTGTTCATTTTCAGATGCAGACAGACGTGTAGAATGCAGAGTGTATTCTGCTACCTACAGTCACAGCTTAGAGATGATACTATTCTAACTTAATTCTTATCACAACCTTAGTTCTTCCAAGAGCGTTCATAAAAGAAGCCAATATCTTCTCATTTACCAAGGGAGAAATGAGGTACTCACCATATCTTTAATTTCTTGCATGTTTTGCTTGGAAGGTCCAGGAGGACACTTTAGTTGCCATACACATCTCCAAACAGACAAATATGCATATATAATCTGAAAGTAGTTTTCCAGCTATCTGTATCCAAAAAGAAAACATGCATGCTTTACAGATCTTTAGATGCCAATACTTTAAAAATAATAAATGTATCATAAAATTCCAGAAAGAAGAATAGAAGAGAAAAACTGACCACTATATCTTCTACTAATCACAAGATAATTTTTTTTTGATCATAATGATAATAATTGATACTTTTTGAGGACAAATGATAAGCTAATACACTTCTGCCAAATGGATAATGAGAATTGTTGATTGTGTTTTTCTGTTTGTTGCTGTGGATAAGATAAGCACATTTCCACTGAGGCCAATAAGCCTCTGGAGAAGACGGAACTGAGATGCTCTTAAGGGTCAGTGTTGTAGGACTTATTTAATAGAAAAGTGTATAAAGTTTGCTGTATTGCTAGGAGAGCACACTAAGGAGGAACTCAGAATGAAAGAAGAGAAGGTTTGTGTTTGTAACCTGGGCTCAACACAAGGGCTTATGTGTCCTGGGGGTGGGCTGTTTCCTACTGGGATTGTGCCTCTGAGAATAAGCTCCAATAGGCCCATATCCTCACGGGATAGCTGGGCTGGGAACAAGAATACAGAATCTGTAATATTGGAGGCCCAAGCCTCTCCAGTACCCAAAGCACATTTGTGACAAGTCTACCACATTCAGATCAGTGTTCAATAATGACATCATTTAATAGTAACTGAACTATGGCATTGGAAACTACAGGCATGCTGATGGACTGCTGAGATGCTCCAGGATTCTGTCAACTAGTGGTTTGGAGTCAATGATGAACCTTTGTCTATCAGGTCAAAAGAGAAGGGGCCTTAAGGGAAGATTATGGATTTTTTACTTATATGAGCATTGGTGGTTTAAGAGATGAGTTGGAAAAGTGAAAGTGTAAAGACCATAATTTTAGGATGATCCAGGTACCTGTATCTCTGAGACCAGTTCTCCCAGACATTAAAAGATCAGGTTTGTTATAGCAAGACTTGGTCTCCCAAGAAGGAAATGGCACCCATGCGTACCTATGATACCCAGGGATTTATGTTCAACATCAAGGTTGTAGTCTGCTGACAGAATCAAGCCGAACTCTGTGTTTGTGTGTACCTGAAAATGCATGTGTCCTCAGTTGTACATACACATAACTATGTGGACCCTTGTGTGAGAATAAAGTAGAAGATAAAATGAGCCCTCCTTGTTATGCAAATGTAATCTTCAGCAATATCTTGATGTTTATATTTATTTAAAATACCACTTCAGGGTACCTATCAAGATTTGTGTAATAAAATATTAGCATTCTCTACAACAATAAAATAGCTCTTTGATGTGCTACTGAATGGGTTTTTGTAAAGGTTCGATTTTGTGCAGTAAAATAATTTAGAATTTAGACCATTCTTGATTAGAAAAAATGATCTTCAAGTGACTAGCCCTATGACCCTAAACAAGTAGCTTAACATTTCTAAACTTATTTCTTTGTTGAATCAGAGACATAAATCATTCCCTGAGGAAGTCTGCAGTCCTGCTTATTGAAAAATTAGCTAAGCGTTTTGGATGTTAAAGGAAGGAAAGTTTAGTTAATTAGTCTAGGAACCTGAAAAAGGTAACAGCCAATGGGCTCAATTCAGAAAAGCTGGTTTCTAGGTTTTGGTCAAAGGTCCCTCTGTTCTGACTTTTGTCAAGTTCTGGGCAGACGGCATGGAGCAGAAGGATAGGAATCTGAGAGAAGACTTTGGCCCCCGTGGCTTCAATTTCTACACAATTCGCTTGGCTCTGACTTCCAGCTTCTTGTCGTCTTAGCCCTTTCTCTCTATACTAACAAGCCCGTATAAATAAGTGCACACATGCTTACAATCCCACATGCATGGAAACACAGATATTCACAGATACCAAAATGCAAACATGAACACATTTAGACTCACACAGACTTGCTGACAGGCTGACAGACTCAAAGTAGGCAGCACGAAAAGGTTCACATAGTTATGTGTATATAGAACTGAGGGCACATGCATTTTAAAGTCCACACAACACAGAGTTCAACTTTATTCTGTCAGTAGACTATGATCTTGATGTTGAACACAAATCCCCAGGTATCATAGGTACATATGGATGCCATTTCCTTCTTGGAGGACCAAGGCTTGCTATGACTAACTTGATCTTTTTTTTTTTTTTTTGAGTTGGAGTCTTACTCTGTAGCCCAGACTGGAGTGCAGTGACTGCTCCTGGCCACCGCAGCCTCGACCTGCTCTGGTGATCCTTCTGCCTTAGCCTTCCAAGTAGCTGGAACTATAGGCGAGCGCTACCACGCCTGGCTAATTTTTTTTTTGATTTATTGTAGAGATGAGGTCTCACCAAGTTGCCCAGGTGGGTCTCGAACCCACGGACTCAGGTAACCCACTCACCTCAGCCTCCCAAGGCGCAGGATTACAGGCTGAGCCACCAAGCCCGGCAATTTGATCTTTTAAGGACTGGGAGAACCGGCCTCAGAGAAGCAAGTACCTGGAAAGAATGGAGCTGCCTGTCATAAAAATACCATGGCTATCAGGTGGGTCCAGAGTTGAATGTAGTGCTTAATCACACAAAATACATCTATTAATACTTATAATACCTTTCATATGATTACTTGAAGTTTTGGGTGGTCCTAGATTTAGGAATTTTGATTCACATTTGTAGTAGATGCGTATACCAAAGAGTAAACTAATGGTGAGGGTCACCTCCATGACTTGCATAGTACTTAAATAGTCCTACCATTTACCAAAGAATTTAACACATAATTCTAAAATTGTGCTGAAATTCACATAGAAACTTGGTACTTATGTGTGCCCGAAAGAGCAGAGTCATTGCTCAAACTAAAACTTAAAAACTCAACTGTCAGTGAGAGCAAACCAATCACTGCAACACAGATGCTTATGATACTTGTTGCCAAAGTAGATATCACCTGCAATAGATAAAAAGAGTCATCTGGTCATTGGATGTTATCCATATGCATTACTAGCAAGTATATTAAAATAAAACTTTGAAGGAAACCAGAGCATAAGCTGACAAGGTCCTTGTATTCTTGGCTTGTGTTCAAGGAAACAAGCCTATACTCCCTTATCTCGGAGCAGATGTGATGTGGGGAGCAGACAAGCGCTGCCACTCTAGCAGGCTTTGAGAACCCCAGGCTCGTAGGCAACGGTCTCGCCTGGAAGCTCTGCATTCTAGTCAAAGGCAGGTGAGGGATGCAGCCTGCTACATAAAACGTAGCGGGCCTTGAGTACCCCAAGCTCGTTGACAAGGTCTCGCTGGGAAACTCTGCATCCTAGCCAGAGGCAGGCTGTGAGGAATGCAGCCTGCTACACGAAACAGTGTCTTGGATGCCCACGCATCTGGGTACACATAGTACAGATAAAGTCTTAGCTACAATAAAGCCCTAGATACAAGAAGATAAACGCAGAACAGCTTGCCTTCTAGTAGCAACATAATTCCACTGTGGCTCCCTCATCTCCCCTGACATTGATTTGTCACTTTATAATAAAGCAGAGCGGTGTGATGTCAATCACGCCTAGCCTGGATGTCTGGCCTGGATGCTGATGCTACTTGTTTTACAATCGTCCCTTGTACAGTTTTGCCCTATATAAAAGGCATGCTGAACAGTAAACTTGCTCTCACCTATCGAGGAGAGAGACCTCCCAATCCCGCTGTCTCTTGTCTTTCTTTCTCATTCCCTCCCCCCCAACTCAGGTCCTGCTCATCGGAGGCTGGACCTCCGCAAAACATTATATAAATTTGGATCTTTTCAGCATGGTAAGATCATTAAAAAGACTGACAGGGCCGGATGCAGTGGCTCATGACTGTAATTCCAGCACTTTGGGAGGCCGAGGTAGGAAGATGGCTTGAGCCCAGGAGTTCAAAGCTAGCCTGGGCAACATAGCGAGACTTTGTCTCTACAAAGAAATCAACAAATTCGTGGCGATACATGCCTTTAGTGATAATGGTGATATATCCAATTATCATGCCTTATGAATAAGTGAAATGAAATACAATTCCCACTTTCTTTTGATTAGTATTAGCATACCTTCCTCCCTTTACTTCCAATCTTTACATATTTTTAAAATATTTGCAGCAACTTTCTTGTAGACAATACGGGGTTGAATGTTGTTTTTTGATCCATTCTGAAAATCTCTGTCTTTTGATCCCTATGATCACCTAGATCGCTGATGCTTAAAATAAGTATTAATATAGATGAATTGATATCTATCATATACATTTATTACTGTTTTCTATTCATTTCCCTTGTTCTTTGTCCTTATTTTTATATCACATTCTTTTCCTACCCTTTCTAGCTTAAACAAATATTTTATATGATCCAGTTTTCCCTTTTGTTAACAAATAAATATTTATTTAAAAAATTTAAAAGGGATTCCCCAGTGTTTTCAATATACATTTGAAATGGGAGAAGAAAAAAAAAAGAATACAAGTCTATTTTCAAATAACAATATGCTGCTTTACAGGTAGAATACTATCTTATAATAATAAAATAGTCCTAATTCCTTCCTCTCAACTCTTGTATCTTTGTTGTATTTCATATCACTTATGCACAAAGTGCATACATAGTTTAATACATCATTGTTATCATAATTTTGAAAAAAGTCATTAAGTATAAAAAATAAGTTTTTATTTTATCTTTACTTATTTCTTCTCAAATTATCTTTCTTTATTTAGAAGGAAAATATAGGTCAGATCTGAGTCTGATCTATATCTTTTCCTTGCTTCTGAAAATTTTTTTTAAACATTTCTTGCAAGCCAGGCTTATTGGCAACATATTCTTTCAGATTTGCTTATCTGAGAAAGTTTTTCTTTCTCCTTTACTTTTGAAGCATAATTTTGTGGAGTACAGAATTCTAGGATGATGTTTCTTCAAATACTTTAAGTATTTTACTCCACCCTCTTTTTACTTGCATGGTTTATGAAGAGAACTCCTATGTCATTTCTATTTTTTTATTCTCTATAGTGAATGCATTTCTTAATTTGGCTTCTAATTTTTTAAAAATATTTGATTTCTGCAGTTTAAATATAATTTGTCTAGGTGCTGATTTTGCCATTGATCTTACTTAGTGTCCTCTGAGCTTCTGGATCTGTGGTTTGGTGACTGGTATTACTTTTGGGAAATTCTCTGTCACTATACTACAAATATTTCTCTTGTTTGCTTCTTTTTTTTTCTTATGACATTCTTGTCATGCACCTGTTACTCCCTTTGTAGTTATCCCATAGTTCTTGAATATTTTGTCCAGTTTTTGTTTTCAGTCTTTTTTTGTCTTTGATTTCTCACTTAGATGCTTTGATTTATATATCCACAAGCTCATGAATTTTTTCCTCAGGCATGTCCAGACTTCTTATGAGCCCATCAAAGGCATTCTTCATTTCTGTTATAGTGCTTTTTAACTTCTATCATTTCTTCTTTATCCTTAGAATTTCTATTTCTCTACTTATATTATCTATCTGTTCTTGCATTTTTTTCTATTAGAGTCCTGAGTTGGTCTTTAAAAAATTCTTAGTATGATAATTGCAACAAGCCTGTTATATCTGGTGTTATTAGCTGTAGTTACCATGATGTATAATAGGTCTCTTGAACTTATTACTCATATCTAACTAAAATTTTGTAAACTTTGACCACACCTGTCCCAAGGTGATAGATTCCCTTGGTTTTTGTTTGTCTCCTGACCTGCTGTATTTCTACTGAGGAATCTGCTATTAGCCCTACTGGAGCTCTCTTAGATGTTATTTACTACTTTTCTCATGCTGCTTTTAGGAGTGTCGCTTTGTCTTTGATTTTTGACAATTTGATTATAATATGTCTTGGTGTAATTTTGTTTGGGTTGATCTTATTGGAGACGTTTGACCATCATGTACTTAGATATTTATATCTCTTTTTCTCCTACTGTTCTCAAATAATATCAGAAATTTTTCTGTTATTGTTTCAAAAAGCTTTCTACTCCTTTGTCTTTCTCTTCTACTCAAACTCCTTATGTTTTGAACATTTCCTCTTTTGATCCTATCCCATATATTTTGCAAGCTTCCCTTTTTCTTCTCTGACAGTATATTTTCTTTTTTTTTTTTT
>NW_007260937.1:0-1392 GCF_000164805.1 Carlito syrichta
TCAACAAAATAAAAGCCCAAATCCAGGACATAGAAGACAAAAAGACAATACAAAAAATCAGTGAAACAA
This sequence comes from Carlito syrichta, assembly GCF_000164805.1. Classification (NCBI taxonomy): domain Eukaryota; kingdom Metazoa; phylum Chordata; class Mammalia; order Primates; family Tarsiidae; genus Carlito; species Carlito syrichta. The sequence goes on from NW_007260937.1 coordinate 70, forward strand.
AAAGCTGGTTCTTCAAAAGGATAAACAAGATCGATGGTCCCCTAGCTAGACTGACCAAGAAAAAGGAAGAAAAAACCCAAATAAGCACAATCAGAAACATAAAAGATAAAGTCAAATCTGACCCTGAAGAAATACAAAAGATCATCAGAAACCTATGTACACTTGTATGGAAACCAACTTGAAAACCTCAATGAAATGGAGAACTTTCTGTCATCACACAACCTACCTAGGATGAAACAAGAAGAAATTGAGACTCTAAATAGACCAATAACAATCAAGGAAATTGACTATGTAATAAGAAAACTACCTACAAAAAAAAGCCCTGGACAGATGACATTCAAACAGAATTCTACAAGACATTTAAGGAGGAACTGATTCCACACATAATGGAGCTATTTCAGGCGATTGAGAAGGATGGAACCCTCCCCAAATCATTTTATGAAGCTAACATCACATTGATACCCAAGCCAGGTAAAGATCCAACAGAAAAAGAGAACTACAGGCCAATATCTTTGATGAACATAGACACTAAAATTCTCAACAAGATCCTAGCAAACCGGATTCAACAACACATCTCAAAAATCATCCATCATGACCAAGTAGGCTTCATCCCTGGGATACAGGGCTGGTTCAACATTTGTAAAACCATAAATGTAATTAAATACATCAACAGATGTCAAAACAAAAACCACATGATTATATCATTAGCTGCAGCAAAAGCTTTTGATAAAATCCAGCACCCCTTCTTGATAAAAACCCTCGAACATCTAGACACACAGGGAACATACCTCAAAGTAGTAAAAGCCATCTACGAGAAACCTACAGCCAGCATACTCCTAAATGGACAAAAATTGGAACCATTTCCCCTGAAAACTGGAACAAGATAAGGATGCCCACTTCTCCCCCCGCCTGTTCAATATAGTACTGGAAGTCCTGGTTAGAGCAATCAGAGAAGAGAAGGCAGTCAGTGGTATCCAAATAGGAAAAGAGGAAGTCAAACTATCTCTCCTTGCAGATGACATGATCATGTACCTTGAAAACCCAGGAGAATCTTCAAAAACCTCCTTACACTGATAAAGGCTTTCAGCAAAGTCTCAGGATATAAAATAATATGCAAAAGGCCATCACATTTCTTTACACCAATAATAAACAAACAGAAACCCAAATAAGAAGAACAATTCCATTGACAATAGCCACAAAAAAAAAAGAAATATCTTGGCATCTCCCTAACCAGATACGTGAAAGACCTTTACAATGAAAACTACAAAACTCTGCTCAAAGAAATCAAAGATGACCCAAACAAGTGGAAAAATATCCCATGCT
>NW_007260937.1:1528-13379 GCF_000164805.1 Carlito syrichta
TAGGAACAGCATATAGATCAATGGAATAGAATTGAGATCCCAGAAGCAAAACCTCAATTTCTTAACCAACTCATCTTCAACAAAGCCTCTACCACCTACCACTGGGGAGAGGAGAACCTATTCAGTAAATGGTGCTGGGAAAATTGGCTGACCACATGCAGAAGATCGAAACAGGATCCCTATCTGTCCCCATACACAAAAATAAACTTCAAATGGATCAGAGACCTAAATGTCAAACCTCAAACCATAAGAACCTTAGAAAATGAAGGACACACCCTCATGGAAATTGGAAGTGGCATCCAATTCCTGAACAAAACCCGAAACTCATAGGCCATAAGGGAAAGGATAGACAAGTGGGACCTCATTAAACTGACAAGCTTCTGCAAAGCCAAAGAAACCATCATGAGAGCAGGGAGACAGCCTACAGACTGGGAAAAAGTATTTGCCACCAGGTCTGACAAAGACTTAACATCTTGAATCTACAAGGAACTCAAACGTGCTGAAAAGAAAAAAACAAACAATCCCATTATAAAAATGGGCAAAAGATATGAACAGACACTTCACAAAGGAAGACATCTGAGCAGCCAACAGACACATGAAGAAATGCTCAACCTCACTAATCATCAGGGAGATGCAAATCAAAACCACACTGAGATACCACCTAACTCCAGTCAGAATGGCAATTATCAATAACTCAGAAAATAATAGTTGCTGGAGAGGGTGTTGCGAAAAGGGAACACTCCTACACTGTTGGAGTGTAAACTAGTGCAACCTCTGTGGAAAGCAGTGTGGCAATTCCTAAAATCTCTAAACATCAACCTCCCATATGACCCTGCAATCCCCCTACTGGGAATATACCCTGAAGAACTCAAATCACTCTATAAAAAAAGATACCTGCACACAAATGTTTATTGCAACATTGTTCACAATAGCAAGAACCTGGAACCAACCACGTTGCCCATCAAAAGAGGACTGGATTTTAAAAAATGTGGTACATATATATGGTGGAATACTATGCAGCCATTAAAAAGAACAAAATCATGAATTTCATAGCAACCTGGATGGAGCTAGAGTCTATAATACTGAGGGACCTCTCACAGGAACAAAGATCTGAGTATCACATGTTCTCACTCATATAGTGGACGTTGATCATCCAATGCACTACCATAAGAAAATGACTGACAGTGGTGGGAAACTATGGGGTGGGGGATGGGACGAATGGTAGTAAACATCTGTCTGGGGACGAGGAGACACCTATTATCAACAAGGGAGCCTGAATGAAGCATATTTGTATACTTAACCCTTAACTGTACCCCACAATATCAAAATAAAAAATATTGATCATAAAAAAGAGCCCTGCATCTGAGAGAGATCCCAGCACTTAATGAATAGCCCCTACACCTGAGAATGAATCCTGTACCTGAGTAAGAGTGCTGAATATGAAGGGGAGCCCCTATGCCTGAGGGAGAGACCTGTACCTAAAGGAAATCTCCTACACCTAAAGGAGAGCCTTGCACGTGAGGGAAACTCTCTGCAACTGAAGTAAGCTCACACCTGATGAAGAATCCCTGTCCCTAATGGAGAGCCATGCAAATTAGAGACAGCTCTGAAGGTGAGAGAATCTGTGCATCCAAGGGAGAGTCCATCACCTGATGAAGAGCCCCTACACATTAGGGAGTGCCCAACAACTGAAAGAAAGCCCTGCACCTGAGCAAGAGCCCTAAACCTGAGAAAGAATCCAACACCTAATGAAGTCCTTACACATGGGTAAGAGCCCTTGCCCTAAGAGAGAGCAGATGGAGAGCACTGCACCTGAAGAAGTACCTCTGCACATGAGGGAGAGTTCCTCCACCTGAGGGAACACCCCATACCTGAGAAAGAGCTCCTGCACCTTATGAAGAGCACATGAGAAACAGCCATGCACCCAAGAAACAGCCCTGCACTTAAGATAAAGGCCTGCAACTGGGAAAGAGCCCAGAATCTGATGACAAGCCCCTGCACCTGAGGAATAGCTCTACACCTGAAGAAAAGCTACTGCACTTGAGGGAAAGCTCCTGTACCCAAGGAAGAGTGCTGAACATGAGGGAGAGCTTCTGCACCTGAGAAACATTCCAGGCATCTGAGGGAGATTCCTTGCACCTAAGGAAGAACCCATCACCTGAAGAAGAGGCCCTGCACCTGAGAAAGAGTCCAGCACCTGATGAAGAGCTCAGGAACCTGAAGTACCCCTGCACAGGAGAAAGTGTCTCTCTGCTTGAGGGAGTCCCCCTGAATCTGAGGGAGAACCCTGCACTATATGAAGTGTATCTGCACCCAAAGGAGAGCCCTGAACCTGAGATAGAGTCCTGCACTTCAGGGAGAGCCCAACACCTGAGAAGAGCCACGCACATGAGAGCCCAGCATCTGATGAAGAGCCCTTGTACCTGGGAAAGAACCATGCACCTTTTGAACAGTTCCTGCATCTGAGATAGAGCCCCACACCTGAAAGAGTTCCTACACATTAAAAAGAGCGCTGCACCGAAGTAAAAATGCTAAACCTGAGGGAAAACTCCTGCACCTGAAGAGAAGCCTTTGCACCTGAGGGAAAGTTCCTACATCTGGAAAAGCCTCTGCAGTTAGAGGAAAGTCCTGCTCCTGAAGGAGAGCACTGCCCCTAAATAAGAGCACCAAATCTGAGAAAGAACTCCAGCACCTAAAGGATATGCCCCTTAACTAAGAGAGGGTCTCTGCACCTAAGAAAGAGCCCAGCACTTGAGGAAGAGCCCCTGCACCTGGGAGAATAGGGGAGAACCCCTCAATTTAAGAAACAGTCCTGCACCTGAAAAATTGTTCCAGACCCATGAGGGAGAGCCCATTCACTTGAGGGAGAACCCCTATACTTGAGAGAAAACCCGCACATGAGAAAGAGCCATACACCTGAGATAGAACCCCAAACTGAGAAGGAGCCCAGAACCTGATGATGAGCCCCAGCACCTGGGGGGAGAGCCCTACACCTGAAAACAGTCTCTGTCATATGAGAAAAAGCTCCTGCACCTGAGAAACATTCCCAGCACATGAGAAAAAGCCTATAACCTGATGACCAGCCTCTGGACCTGTGGAGAACCCTACACCTGAAAAAGAACTCCTTCACATGAGAAAAAGTTCCTGCACCTGAAAAAGAGCAATGAACATGAAAAAGAGCTCTTACACCAGAGAAACATTCCCAGGACTTGAGGGAGAGCCCCTGCACCTGAGAAAAAATCCAACTCCTCATGAAGAGGCCATGTTACTGGGGAAGAACACTGCACCTGATGAAGGACCCCTGCACTAGGAGAACCCCTTAACCTGGGAGAGAGCGCTGCACCTGAAGAAGTGCACATAAGGGAGAGTCCGTCACCTGAGAAAGCCCCCTTGCATCTGAGAAAGAACCCTGAGCTATATGAAAGTGTTCCTGAACCCAAAGGAGAGCCCAGCACCTGATCAACAGGCCAATCCCTGATGAAGAACACCTACACTTTATATAGAGTCAAAAACCTTGGAGAAAGTCCAGAACCAAAGGGAGAGTCCACCAGCTGATGAAGAGCCCCTACACCTGAAGTAGAGCCCTTCACCCAAAAAAGAGTCTTGCATTTGAGAAAGATCTTAGAACCTGATTAAGAGCCCCTGCATCTGAGGAAGAGCCCCCATACTTGAGGAAGAGCCCAGCACCTGAAGGAGAGCCCAGCATATGATAAAAAGCCTCGCACCAGAAGGAGAGCCCTGCATCCAAAAAAGAGCCCTGTACCTGAGGAAGAGCCAAGAACCTGATGAAAAGCCCATGCACCAGAAGGACAGGCTGTGCACCTGAGAAATTCTTGCACCTGAGCAAGAGACTCTGCACATGAAGGAGAGGCCCAGCTCCTGAAGAGAAGATCCTGCACCTAAGTAAATGCCCTGCAACTGAGGGAAAGCCCTGTCCCTGAGGGAGCGCTCCTAAACCCCTGAAGAAGAGCCCCCTGCAACTTAGGGAGAGCCTGACACCTAAGGGAAAGTCCAACCCCTAATGAATAGCTCCAGCATCTTAGAGAAACCCCAACACCTGGAGGAGAGCCCTGTACCTGAGGAAGAGCCCTTATACCTGACCAAAAGCCCAGCACCTGATGAAGAGCTCCTGCACAGGAGGGAGATCTCTTGCATCTGAGTAATAGCTCTGAAACCAAGGGAGAGCTCCTGCACCTCGGGGGGGGAACCCCTTTAGCTAAAGGAGAGCCCCTGCACTTGAGAAAGAACTGTGCACCCATGAAAGAGTCTCAGCTGAGATAGAGCTCTGCAACTGAGGAAAAATCCGGAACCTTATGAAGAGCCCTTGTACTGGGAAAGAGTCCTGCACTCAAAGTGCTCCTGCACATGGGGAAGAGTCCCACAACCTGAGGGAGCGCCCCTGAAACTGAGGGAGAACCCTGCACCTTATGAAGTCTCCTTGCACCTGAAGAGAGTGCTGAACCAGAGAAAGAGGCTGTGAACCAGAGGAAGAGCCCAGCACCTGATGAAAAGTCCCTGCACTGAAGAAAGAGCATTGCACCTAAGAAAGAGTCCCTGCACCCGAGGAAGAGTCCCTGCACCTAAGAGAGAACTCCTGCAACTAAGGCAGAGCCGTGCACGTGAAGGAGAGCCCCTGTACCTAAGGAAAAGCTTCTGAACCTTAGGGAGAGACCCTGCATCTGGAATATACTCTGCAACGTGGAGAGCCTCTGCCCCGAGGGAGAACCCCCACACCTGATGAAGAACCCCTGCAGTTAACAGAGACCCCTACACCTCAGGGAGGGCCCTGCACCTGAAGAAGAGCTCCTGCACCTGAGGGAGAGTCTGTACACCTAAGAGAGAGCTCCTGCACCTGAGTAAGAGGTTCTGCACATGAGGAGAAGTTCCCACACCTGTCAAAGAGTCACTGCACCATAGGTAGAACCTTGTAACTGAAGGCGAGTCCCTGTATGTGATGAAGAGTCCTTAGTCCTAATGGAGAGCTCTTCAATGAGAGAGAGCATGCACCTGAGAGAGCCCCAGAGAGTGGAAGAGTCCAGCACCTGATGAATAGCCTCTGCATATGAGGAAAAGCACCAGCACCTGAGGGAGATCCCTTGAACATGAGACAGAGGCCAGCCCCTGATGAAGAGCTGCTGCAGCTTAGGAAGAGCCCAACATCTGAGAGAGAGCCCCTGCTCCTAAAAGAGAGCCCTGAAAATGAGGGAGAGCCCTGCCCCTGAGAGAGTCCCTGCACCCGCGGGAGAATTCAGCCCCTGATGAAGAGCTCCTGTATCTTAGGGAACACCTAAAACCTAAGTGAGAGCCCCTGCACCAGACAAAAAGCCTAGTATCTGATGAAGAGCCCCTACACATGAGAAAGATCATCTGCTTCTGAATAACAGCACTGAATCCGAATGAGAGCTCTTGCACCTCAGGGAGAGCCCAGTCACCTGAGGGAGCATCTCTGCACCTAAGGAAGAGCCAAGCACCTGATGAAAAGCCCCACACTTGAAGGAGAGCCCTTCACCCAAAAAAGAGCCCTGCACCTGAGTAAGATCCAGAAACCGGATGAAGAGCCCATGTCTCTGAGAAGCACCTGAGAGAGAGCCCTGCATGTAAGAGAGAGTTCGGCTCCTGATGAAGAGCCCCTAAACCTGGGGAAGGGTTCTGTACCTGATGAAAAACCTCTACACTGGAAGAGTGTGTTCACCTGTGAGAAAGTCCTGCACCTGAAAAAGAATCCCTGCACATGAGAGAGAGTCCATCCACCTGAGAGAGTCCCCCTGCATCTGTGGTAGAACTCTGCAAAATATAAAGTGTTCCTGCACTCGAAGAAGAGCCCTTCACCTGAGATATAACCTTCCACCTGACAAAGAGTCCCTGTACCTGAGGAAGAGCCCTTCACCCAGAAAAGAGCCCTCAGCCTGAGAAAGAGGTTAAAGCCCAATGAAGAGCCCATGCACCTGAGGGAGAGACCCAACAGTTGGGGAAAAGTCCAGCACCTGAAGGAGAGTCCTCGCACCTGAGGGAGAGCCCTGAACCTGAGGAAGAGCCCCTTAACCCGAGAAAGTACCTGGCAACTGACAAAGAGCCCCTGTACCTGAGAAAGTGCATCTGCACCTTAGGGAGAGTCCCCCATAGTTGATGAAGAGCCCATGAACTTAAGAAAGTCTTGAAACTGAGGGAAAGTTCTGGCCTCTGGGGAAGAGCTCCTGCAATTAAATAAGAGCCCTGCACATAAGGAAGAGCTCCTGCACCTGAGTAAGAGCCCTAAATTGGAGTGAGAGCTCCTGTACCTGAGAAAGAGCTTCTGAACCTTAAGAAGAGCCCTTGAACCTGAAAGATGCCCTGCACCTGAGGGAGTATGTTTGCACCTCGCAAAAAAGCCCTGCACCTGATGAAGAATCCCTGCACCTGGGAAAGAGGCCCTGCCCCTGAGTGGGAGCTCCCACACCAATGAAAAGCCCCTGCAGTTAGGGTAGAGCCCTGCACCTGAGGAAGAGGCACTGCACCTCAGGGAGAGCTCCTAAAACCAAGGGAGAGCCGTGTACCTAAGAAAGAGCCCCTGCACTCTGCACCTGAGAAATTCCTGCAACTGACAGAGAGCCCCTGCACAAGAGGGAGAGACCCAGGTCCTCAGGAGAAAATACTACAACTGAGTTAAGGCTTTCACCTGAGAGCCCCTTCGCATAAGAAAAGGCCCAGAACCTGGGGTAGAGACTTACATCTGAAGAAAACCCTGCACAGAAGGATGAACCTAAAACCTGAATAAGATCCTATGCACCTAAGAGAGAGCTCTGCACCTGAAGAAGAGCTCTGCACCTAAAGAAAAGCTCAGCACCTGAGGAAAAGTCCCTGGACCTGAAGGAGAACTTCTGCATCTAATGAAGGGCCCCTGTGCCTAGGGGAGATTTTCTGCCCCCAAAGAGGTAATCCCACACCTGAGGGAGAGTCACCACACCTGATAAATTCCAGCATCTGAAGGAAAGCCACTGCACATAAGAGAGAGATCCATTCCCGAGAAGGGCCCCTGTACCTAAGAGAGCTCTCCTACACCTAAGAAAGAGCAAGCCCTGAACCTGAAGGAGAGCCTTGCACCTGAGAGATAACCCCTGAACCTGACAAACAGCCCCACACCTTATCAAGATCACCTGCTCCTAACAGACAGCACTGCAAATGAGAAAAAGCCTGGCACCTGAAGAAGAGTCCAGCACCTGATAAAGAGGCCCTGAACCTGAGGGAGAACCCTGCACCTGTGGGACAATCCCCACACTGAGAAAGAATTCAGCACATGATGAAGAGCCCCGAAGAAGTGCCCCTGCACATGAAAGAGAGTCTGCCACCTAAGGGAGTGACCCTGCATCTGAGGAAAAATCTTGCATCTTATGAAGAGTTCCTGCACCTTAAAGAGTGTCCTGCACCTGAGGGAGAGCCATGCACTTGAGGAAGAGCCCTGCACCTGAGAGAGAGCCCTGTATCTGAGGAAAAGGCCCACACCTGAAGGAGAGGCCTGCACTTAGAAGAGAGCCCTGCACCTGAGGGAGAGCACCTGAACCTGAGAGAAAGTCCCTGTACCTGAGGAAGAGTTCCTGCACCCAAGGGAGAGTCTCTACACCTAAGGGAGAGCTCCTGCATCTGAGGAAGAACTTCTACAACTGAGGGAGAGCCCTGCCCCTGAGGAAGATCTCCTGCATATGAGAAGTTCCCACACCTGTGAAAGTTCCACTGCACCATAGATAGAGTCTCTCCACCTGAGAAATTGCTGAAACTGATGAAGAGCTCCCTGCACATGAGGTAGAGACCCAGGTCCTCAGGAGAAGGTACTACACCTGAGTAAAAGCCCTGCACATAAGAGAGAGCCCCTTCATCTGAGAAAGGGCCAGAACCTGAAGTAGAGACACACATCTGAAGGAGAACCCTGTGCCAAAGAGTGAACCTAAAACCTGAATAAGAGCTCATGCATCTAAGAGAGAGAATTCTGCATTTGAGGAAGAGCCCCTGGACCCGAGGTCCAGTTCCTTATGAAGAGTGTGTTAAGGGTAGCCCAATACCTGAGGGAAAGCTCTGCACCTAAAAGAGAGCCCAGCACCAGATGAAGAGTCCCTGCCTTTAATGGAAGTCCTGCAAATGAAAGAGAGCCCTGCATCTGAGGGAGCCCCTGTACCCGAGGGAGAGCCCAGGCCCTGATGAAGACCCCCTGCATGTTAGGGAGAGTCCAACAACTAAGGAAAGCCCTGCATCTGAGGGAGAGCCCAGCCCCTGACTAAGAGCCCCTGCACCTTAGAGAAAGCCCAACAACTGAGAGAGAGTCCTACACCTGAGAGCCCCTATACTTGACAAAAAGCCCCAAACCTGATGAAGAGCCCCTGTACATGAGGGATATCTCTGGCACCTGAGTAATAGTGCTGAATCTGAGGGAGAGCTCCTGCACCTCAGGAAGATCTCCATAACTTGTGAGAAAACCCCTGCACCTGAAGAATAGCCTAGCACATGATGAAAAGCCCCTGCACCTAGGGAAGAGTCCTGTATCTTTTTGAAGAGCCCCTGCCACTGGTAAAGAGACCCTGAGCTGGTGGAGTGACCCTCCGCCTGAAGGAAAAGAAGAGTTATCTGCACCTGAAGAAGAGCCCCTGCACCTAAGGGAGAGCTCCTGCACCTGATGGACAGCCCCAGCACCTGATGAAGAGTCACTGAACTGAAAAAAGAACATTGAACTTAGGGAGAGTCCCTGCACCTAACAGAGAGCTCCTGAACCTGAGGGAGAGACCTGCACCTGATGAAGAGCTTCTGCACCTGAGTAAAAGTTCTAAACTAGAAAGAGAGCTACTGCACCTGAGGGAGAGTTCATGCACCTAAGAAAGAGCTACTGCACCTTAGGGAGAGATCCTGACCCGGAGGAGATCCCCTACTCCTAAGGGAAAGTTCCCACTCCTGATAAGAGCCACTGCAGTTAAGGGACAATCCTGCACCTGAGGTAGAGTCCCTGCACCTGAGGGAGAGCTCCTGCACATGAGGAAGAGCTTCTGCACTTGGTGAAGAGCCCTTGCGCCTAAGGGAGAATCCCAGCACCTGAAGGAGATGTCCTGCAGTTGCGGGGGGCCAGCCCCTGCAAGTTTTGGGGAGTCCCTTGGAAGATGTGAAGGCGTCGGCGAAGCTGTAGGGATAGATATTAAAAGAAAGAAAGATGGAAGGATAGATATAAAGAGGAAGAAAGAGAAAGAAAGAAAGTGGGCAACTGTTCAGTGAAATGAGCAGAAGCCGTTTATTGAAAGTTACAGCAGGTATTTATCCCCAAATTTTACACAGGCAGTCTCACAAGTCTTTCACGTGAACACAAAGCCAGGTGCGGGGGGGTCATCCCCCACCCACCAGATGCTTAGGTGTGAGGAGGAACAAACCCCGAGATTATCTCATTGTTCTCTTTGCTAGTTAATGTTCTTCAAAAGCAGTGTAACAATCCTTACTAGTCTAATGATGTTCTGATAATCAATAACTTCTAAAGCTCACTCAATACCCATGACGACTAAATTAAACTCTACCACTTATACAATGCTACAGAAGCTCTTAATTATAGCTTAAGTCAATTTCCTAAAGAATGTGGCCCAGTCCAAAGATCACACTGGGGCCCTACAGGATGTGGCCCAGTCCAAAGTCCACGGTGGGCCACCTTTTGGAACAATAGACGACAATCTCTTAACAAAATGGCTATTCCAAAGTCTTATATGTCTATCCCAATTTCTATGAAGGTTTTCCAATTCTTAATTCTAATATATAAAGTTGATTAGCAGCAGCAAAGCTTCTAAAACCTAAATGTAAATTGTAAATGTACTAAGGCAAAAACTTCGATAGTAGAAAGTGGAGACGATGAAAATTCTTAAAGTTAACTATATTCTTATTAAACCTAAAATATTATGATTGATTATGTATGAACTAACATGATTTGTAGCATGACCTATTCTACAATACCTTCTATGAATAAAATAAATTCAATTTCTATAATAGGTAGAAAAGAGACCTTACACTAACTGTAGCTAAAGCCAGCCTAAAAGAATGCAGCCCAGTCCAAAGTACGTGCTGGGCTCTCAGGAATGTGGCCCAGCCCAAACTCTGTGCTGGGCCACTCTCGAAAATCATCTTCACCATTGAAAAGCTGCAAACAGCTCTCCCTAAGTATATACTAATTCTATAAATATTCTTTTAAATCTTATAAAGAAGCTTGTACCGTATAAAAGGCTCCCAAATGTGACCTGAATTTGAATTATATCTAATACCTAGGCCGAAACCGCAGTTTATGGGAAACAGGAACAATGGGTTTCTAGAGTCAGCTATGCCTGTCACAGTCACAGAGTCTTCAGCTTAGGCCAGCAGAGTCCCTTTAGGTTGTTCTTGTGCTGCATGGCAAAAGGGGGAGGAAAATGGGGTCTACGGCTCTCGAACACGTCCTAGCGGTCTCGAGGTCCATGGCCCTCCCTGATCCCTAACGCTCAGTGGGCCTCCGTGGCCGGATCCCAACATGCAGTGAGGAAAAATTCCTGCTAAGAAAGAGCCACTGCACTGGAGGGAGAGCCTCTGCACCTAATGAAGAGCCCCTACACCTGGGGAAGAGCCCTATATCTGAAGAATAGCTCCTGCACCTGTGGGAGAACCCTAAACTTGAGTGAGAGCCCCTGCACTCGAGGGAGATCACAGCACCTAGTGAAGAGTCCATGTACTTGAGGAAAAGTCCTGCACCTGAGTAAGAGGGCTGAACCTGAGGGAGAGTCCTGAACCCGCAGGACAGCCTCCATACCTGAGAGAGAGTTCAGCACCTGATGAAGAACCCCTGCATCTGGAAAATGCCCTGCACCTGAAGAAGTGCCCCTGCACATCAAGGAGAGTCGTACTACATGAGGAAGCCACCCTGAATCTGAGGGAGAACATTCACCTTACAAAGAGTCCCTGCACCTGAGGTAGAGTCTTGCATCTGAGGAAGAGCCCTTGAATCTGAGTATGAGCCCACCTGAAGCAGAGACCAGCACCTGAAGGAGAGTTCTTCATCCAAACAAGAGTCCTCCACCTGAAAAAAGCTTAAAACCCAGTGAAGAGCCCATGAACCTGAGGGAGAGCCCCTGCAGTTGAGGGAGAGCCCTGCACCTGAAAAAGTGCCCATGCACGTGAAGGAGAGTACCACCACCTGAGGGAGTGGCCCTGCATCTTATGAAAAGTTCCTGTACCTGAAAGAGAGTCCTGCATCCAAGGAAGAGTCTTGTACCCGAGAGAGAGCACTTGTGCCTGAGGAAGAGGTGCACACCTGCAGGAGACACCCGCCCCCCAAAAAGAGCCCTGCACCTGAGGGAAAACCTAGAACTTGATGAAGAGCTCATGTACCTGAGGGAGAGCTCTGCACCTGAGGAAAAGGCCATGCACCTGAGGGAGAGTCCTGTAACTGAGAAAGAGCCCCTGAACCCGGGCAAGAGCCCAGCACCTGATGAAGTGTTTCTGCCCCTGAGGAAGAGCCACCGCACCTGATGAAGAGTCACTACACTGAAGAAAGAGCCTTGCACCCGAAGGAGAGTTCCTACACTTGAGGAAGAGTCCCTACACCTAAGTGAGACCTCCTGCAACTGAGAGAGAGCTGCACCTGATGAAGAGATCCTGCACATGAGGGAGAGTTCCTGTATCTAGTAAGAGCTCTAAACTTGAGGAGGAGCTCCTGAATCTGAAGGAGAGACGCTGCACCTTAGGGAGAGGCCCTGCATCTGGAAGATGCCCTGCACCTGGGAGAGACCTCCTGCCCCTGAGGGAAAGCCCCCTTACCTGATGAAGATCTCTTGCAGTTATGGGAGAACTCTGCACCTCAGGGAGAGTCCTTGCACATAAGAAAGACCTC
>NW_007260938.1:0-14913 GCF_000164805.1 Carlito syrichta
CAAGAATACATCCTAAATATGTGGGAACCCCTAATCCCACATTCTCAATGGGAAAACGAATGTCCAGCAGTAGTTTCTGGACTACGAGATAAACCTGAAGCCAGTGATCACATTAACAAATGGTAGATGATTGCGTGGATTGTGGAATCTGGCCTTACAGGACGCTGTGAAACAAACATAGCAGTAGGCCTGATTCTCAGTTACAACTATCAAGAGGTACAAAACAACCCTGGGGACCGGCAATGCCCGATTTGTGGTATGCATATAGGACGTTGCTCTGAATAATATGAGAACCAGGACTCCCAGATTCCAGATTAGCGTTTGCTAAAGTCCCTGTCAATTCCTAGGTATGAGCACTGCCTTAAGCCACGGAAAATTTAGCAAATGCCCAGATGTTTGCAAGTTACATGGAAACCGAGTTCCTGGTTCCCCTTTAGTAAAGCGTGTAAAATCTTTCAAGAGACACAGTGACCCGGATTCCTATTTCGTTCTAAGCAAAATGACGAGATGTTTCCTGTTGGCCTGGAAGTCCAGACTCTTGTATACCCATAGAAAGATGACAAGAATATGCCTGGGGACGTGGAATCTAAGATTGCTGGTTCCCTCCCAAGAATACCTCCAAAAAAAATTGAACACCTAAACACAAAGTCCTAATAACGAACAGTGGAGCCAATGAAGTTTCTGAAGTATGAGGTAACACTGAGGTCAGGGCTTACATACAAAAAATCCAAGAGAATTTCTAGTGTCCTGTATCTGGAATCAGAAGTTCTGAGTATCTAAATGGACTTGTAGTGCCAGATTCTCGTTCAAAACTATCAAGAGTATCAGAGTGTTGCTTGAGTCCAGGAATGATTGATTCATTATATCCACAGAACAAATAGCTCTAAAACATGAAGGGTGCTCGAAGTCCTGATCTTGTTTAGCCATTAGCAAGATGCACTGTAGATTTTCGGTATTGAGACCCATGTAGCCAAGATTCCTTATTCATCCTTCGCAAGAGTCATGAAGTTTCCTGGATATGAGGAATCCCATTACCCAGAATCCTGCTTCATTCTGAGCAAGACACAGAGATATTTCATGGTGATGTAGAATTCAAGTTGTTTGAATATCAATTGAAAGACCCCCCAGAAGTTTCCTGGGCAATTGGAATCCAAGACTCCATGTTCCCTTTCACAAGACACCCTAACAATATGGGGACATAGAAGCCCAGATTCCAGATTAAACCTCATCAACAGGCCCTGTAGACTACAGCGAATGAGAACTCAAAGAACCCAGATTCCCTTTTCATTCTCAGCAATATGCCTTGATTTTCCCTGTCGATGTGTATTCCAAAATTCTATATACAAAAAGACAGATGACCACTGGTTTCCTAGGGATGGGAAATCCGTGATTCGTGGTTACCTTTAAAAATACTTACTAAATATTTGGCAACTGAAAAACCCTTGGCGTTTCTCAAAATAAAAGGACAAAAGGAAATTTTAGAATTACAAGGTTCATCTTGAGAACAAAAGTTACATCCAAATATGGCGAGATGATCCCTTTCATGCTGTAATCTGGCCTTAGTTGTCCCGAGGAACCTAACGGACTTGTAGTGCCAGATACGAGTTTAGAACTATCAAGAGCACCAGAATGTTGCTGGAGTCCTGAATTGACTGATTCCTAAAATCCACATGCTAAATAGCTCCAAATCATGAGGGGAGCTTGAAGCCCAGATTCTTGTTTGTCCAGTAGCAAGACATCCTGAGAATTTGTTCGGATTGAGGACTCGTGTAACACAGATTCTGTATTCTTCCTTCGCTGGAGGCCATGTAGTGTCCTGTATATGCGGACTCCATTTCCCCAGATTCCTGTTTTGAAACCCTGATTCTTGTTTAGCTCTTAGCAAGACGCCATGTAGATTTTGTGATTGAAGTACCGTGAAAACAGATTCCTTGTTTTTCCTTAGCAAGAGGCCTCGAAGTTTCCTGTTATGAGGAGTATTACCCACATCCCTGCTTCGATACCCTTATTCTTGTTTAGCCCTTAGTAAGAGGCCCTGTAGTTCTTTGGGGATAGAGAACACGTATAAACCAGATTCCTTATTCTTTCTTAGCAAAAGGCCTTGTATTTGCCTGTATATGAGGAACCCATTTCCGCAGATTCATGCTTCAAAAACCCTGATTTGTGTTTAGTTCTTAGCAAGACACCCTGAAGTTTTTTAGGGATTGAGGACACGTGTAATCCAGATTCCTTATTCTTTCTTAGCAATAGGCCATCCAGTTTCCTGAATTTGAGGTCTCCCACTACCCAGATTCCTACATTAAAAACCTGATTCATGGTAACCTCTTGGAAAGACGCCCTGTGGATTTTTGGGCTGAGGGCTCGTGCAATTAAAATTCCTTATTCTTCCTTAGCAAGAGGTCGTGTAGTTTCCTGTATATGAGGACTGCCATTACCCAGATTCCTGCTTAATTTTCAGCAAGGTGTTGAGGTATTTCCTGGTTACCTAGAATTCCAGTAGTGTGGATATCAAGAGAAACACTCCCATATGGTTATTGGGGAACTGGAATCAAAGATTCCTGGTTTCCCTTAACATGACCTCCCCAAATGTGGAATATCCTAATCCCAATGTCCCAATTCCCACCAGCCCAACCACAAGAGATTTCTGTAGTTTGATGTAATCTGAATCGATGGATTTTTTTACCAGTATTCCATTTGATTACTGGAGTACCTGATTGTGCTCCTAGATAGTCATAAGACACAAAAGGATATTTGGGCCAGATCTTCAATTACAACTATCAAGAGAATAGAATGTTCCTGTGGATCTGTAATGACCGATTAAGGGTATCTATGGAGCTAGTAGCTCTGAAAAATTTAGGGACCCTGAAGCCAGAGTGCTGATTAAACCTTATCAAGATGCCCTGTAGATTCTTGCGAATGAGAACTCCTAGAACTCGATTTCCTTTTCATTCTCCGCAAGATGCCCTGATTTCCTTCATGATGTGGACTCAAAAACTCTGTATACAAATAGGCAGATGCCCAGAAATTATCTAGGTTCGTGGAATCCATGAATCCTGGTTACCCTTAAAAGTACATAATATATATTGGGCAACCTCAAAAGAGCAGGCCCCTATCGGAATACAAGGAAAAACAGAACTTTTAGGATTACAAGGTACATCTTCAGGCGATAGTTACATATAAATATAGTGATAAGATTCTTTGGGTCCTGGAATCTGCCCTTTGTTGTACCGAGGAACCCAACAGACTTGAGGGTCCACATTCTCGGTTACAACTATCAAGAACACCACAAGGTTGCTGAGAATTTATAATGACAATATTGTCATATCCAAGAGACCTGTAGTCCTAAAGAATGTGTGGAAATAGAATCCCAGATTACAGATTAGCCCTTATAATGTGTCCATGTAGAATTCTTGGATTGGCAATCCCCATAACCCAGATTCTTTTTGTTCTCAGTAAGGCTCCCTGAAGTTACCCGGCGTCGTGGATGTACAAACTCTTAGACACAAATAATCATAAGCTTATATGGCCAGAAGTGCCCTAGAATCCAAGATTGCTGGATCCCCTGTAAGAATACATCCAAAATATTTGGGAACACCTAATCCCAAGTTACGAATATCAATCTAAATTTCCAGTAGAAGTTTCTGGATTAGGAGGTAAACATGAAGTCAGAAAATACACGAAAAATGGCGACATGATTCCTTGGTTGTGAAATCTGGCCTTACAGCCTCCAGCAAAAAAAGCTGAGTAGATGGCCAGATTCTCTGTTACAAGTAAGAAGAGGACTAGCAGGTTCCTGAGAATCGGTAATGAAAGATTTGTGGTATGTATAAAAGGATTAGTTCGGAAAAGTGTGGGTACTGGGACTCCAAATTCCTGATTAGCATTTAGAAAATAACTGTAGGCTTCTAGGTATGAGAACAACCTTAAGCACGGGAAAAATTAACAACTGCCCAGAAGTTTGCTGGTCACATGCAAATTGATTTTCCTTGATTCACAATGGTAACATGAGTAGAAACTTTCTGGGGACATAGTGTTTGAGATTCCTGTTTCGTTCTCAGAAGAACAACCAGATGATCCCCCGTTCCCTAGAAGTCCAGACACGTGGCTCCCAATAGAAAGACTCCAGAATGCTCCTATGGACTTGTAAACCAAGACCCTGGTGCCCTCCCAAAAATCTCTTCTAAACATGGGGCAACATCTAAACCCAAGGTCCTAATTCCGAATAGCTGAGCTACCAGATGTTTGTGGAGTCCAAGGTAACCCTGATCTCAGGACTTTCATTCAAAACACCCGAGATGATTACTTGTGTCCAGGTATTTGGCGTTAGAGAATCCAGAATCTAAATGGACTTGCAGTGCCATGTTTTCGTTTATACCATCAAGAACACCAGAATGTTGTGGGACTTCTGGAATGAGTGATTCCTAATATGCACATAGTTTCTAGCTCTGTAAAATATAGGGACGTCGAAGTCCGAGTCTGTAGGCCTTACCAAGACGCCCTGAGCATTTTTGGAATTGAGGACTCATGCAACCCAGATTCGTTATTCTTCCTTTGTAAGAGCCCGTTTAGTTTCCTGTATATGAGGACTCCCATTCCCCAGATTCTTGATTCGAAATTCTGATTCTTGTTTAGCCCTTAGCAAAACTCCCAGTAGATTTTTGGCATTGAGGTCTCGAGAAAACCAGATTCCTTATCCTTTCTTAGGTAGAGGCTGTGTAGTTTCCTGTATATGAAGACTCCCATTACCGAGAGTACTGCTTCGAAACCCTGATACTTGTTTAGCCCTTAGAAAGACGCCCTGTAGATTTTTCGGATCGAGGACATGTGTCACCCAGATTCCTTGTTCGTCCTTAGCAAGAGATTTACATGTGTCACCCAGATTCCTTGTTCGTCCTTAGCAAGAGATTTACATGTGTCACCCAGATTCCTTGTTCGTTCTTAGCAAGAAGTTGTGAAGTTTCCTGTATATGAGGACTCACATTCCCCAAATTCGTGCTTCAAATTCCTGATACTTTTTCTCCCTTAGTAAGACTCCCTGTAGGTTTTTAGGATTTGAGGACTTGTGTAACCCAGCTTCCTTATTCTCCCATGGTAAGAGGCCATGTAGTTTCCCGTATATGTGGACTCCCATTTCGCAAATTCCTGCTTAATTCTCATCAACCCGAGATATTTCCTGATGAACATAGATTTCCAATTGTTTGGACATCAATAGAAAGACTCCCATATAGTACCTGGGAACTGTAATCCAACTTCCAGGTTCCCCTTAACATGACATCGTAAAAATGTATAATATTCTAAACCCAATATCCAAATTTCCACCTGCCTGCCTACAGGAAATATCGGTATTTTGAGGTAACCTGAAGTGAGGGATTTTGTCATGAATTACCACTTGATACCTGGGGAACTGGAGTATGGCTGAAGATGTGGATAAGAAACAAATGAAATTGTAGGTTCAGATACTCAATTACAACTATTGAAAGGACTGGAATAGCTTGGATGTGTAATAAGAGATTTTAGGTATCCACGTAGCAAGTAGCTCTGAAAAGTGGAAGGGCCTACAAGCCCAGATACCTCATTAAAGCTTACCAAGAGGCCATATAGATTTTGACGATTGAGGAACCCTGTCTCATTCTCAGCAAGAGCCTGATTTTCCCTGGCGATCTGGATTCCAAAATTCTGTATGCAAATAGACAGATGCAGAGCTATTTCCCAGGGACGTGGAATCCGTGATTCCTGGTCACCTTTAAAAATATGCACTACATGCTTAGCAACCCCAAACCCCCAGACCATATCAAATAGATTCACAAACGGAAGTTTTAGGATTACAGGGTACATCTTAAGACAACAGTTACACACAATCATGGCGAGATGATGCCTTACTCCTGTAATCTGCCTTTAGTTGTGCCGAGAAACCAAAACTGAATTTCATGTACTGGACCTTGGTTACAACAATCAAGAGAACCAGAAGGTTGCTGGGAATCTATAATGACACTTGTCCTTTCCAAGTGGCAATGTGCTCTGAAGAATTTGTAGAAGTAGAAGCCCAGATTCCAGATAAGCCCTTATAAGGGAGCTCTGCAGAGATGGATTGAGGCCTCCCATAACCCACATTCCTTCTTTTATTATCAGGAAGAGGCCCGGACGTTTTCTGGTGACATGCTAGTACAAACTCTTACATACCAATACACATACGCCAAGAAGTGTCCCAGGGTCCTGGAATCGAAGACTGCTGGTTCCCCCTAAAGAATACATCCTAAATATGTGGGAACTCCTAATCTCAGATTCATAATGCGTTAACGAATGTCCAGCAGTAGCTTCTGTATTGGGAAGCAAACCTGAAGACAGTGATTACATTAACAAATGGCAGATGATTGCGTGGATTGTGGAATCTGGCCTTGGAATCTGGCCTTACAGGACCCTCTGAAACAAACGTACCAGTAGGACAGAATCTCAGTTACAACTATCAAGAGGTGCAATACGTTCCTGGGGATCGGCATTCCCTAATATGTGGTATCCATATAAGACGTTGCTCTGAATAATATGAGAAAGAATACTCCCAGATTCTAGATTAGCATTTGATAAAGTCCTGTCGATTCCTAGGTATGAGCACTGCCTTAAGCTACGGATAATTTATCAAATGCCCAGATGTTTGCAAGTTACATGGAAACCGAGTTTCCTGGTTCTTCTTAGATAAAGCCTGTGGAAACTTTCAAGGGACACAGTGACCCAGATTCCTATTTTATTCTAAGCAAAATGACAAGATGTTTCCTGTTTGCCTGGAAGTCCAGACTCTTGTATAATCATAGAAAGATGACAATAATATGCCTGAGGACTTGGAATCTAAGATTCCTGGTTTCCTCCCAATAATACCTCCTAAAAAATTTGAACACCTGAACCCACAGTCCTAATAACAAACAGCGAAACCACAGTAGTTTCTGGAGTACGAGGTAACACTGAAGTTAGGGCTTACATACAAAAAATCAATAGAATAACTTGTGTCATGGATCTGGAATCAGAGGTTCCCTGTATCTAAATGGACTTGTAGTGCCAGATTCTCGTTCACAACTATCAAGAGTACCAGAGTGTTGCTGGAGTCCAGGAATGATTGATTCATAATATCCACATAACAAATAGCTCTAAAACATGAAGGGTGCTCGAAGCCCTGATCTTGTTTAGCCCTTAGAAATATGCACTGTAGATTTTCGGTATTGAGGACCCATGTAGCCCAGATTCCTTATTCATCCTTCGCAAGTGTCACGAAGTTTCCTGTATATGAGGACTCCCATTACTCAGATTCCTGCTTCATTCTGAGCAAGACACCGAGATATTTTGTGGTGCTGTAGAATTCAAATTGTTTAGATATCAATTGAAAGACCCCCAAAAGTTTCCTGGGCAGTTGGAATCCAAGATTCCTGGTTCCCTTTTAGAAGACACTCTAACCCTATGGGGACCTAGAAACCCAGATTACAGATTAAACCACATCAACACACCCTGTAGACTTTGGCGAAGGAGAATCCAAGAACCCTGGTTCCCTTTTCATTCTCAGCAAGGTGCCTTGATTTTCCCTGTCATGTGTATTCCAAAACTCTGTATACAAAAAGACAGATGCCCACAAGTTTCCTAGGATCGGAGAATCCGTGATTCCTGATTACCTTTAAAAATACTTACTAAACATTTGGCAAATGCAAAACCCTCAGCGTCTCTCTAAATAAAAGTACAAATGGAAGTTCGATAATTACAAAGTTCATCTTGAGACCAAGAGTTACATCTAAATATGGCGAGATGATCTCTTTTGTGCTGGAATCTGGCCTTAGTTGTTTCAAGGAACGTAACAGACTTGCAAAGCGAGATACCCGTTTACAACTACCAAGAGGAACCGAAGGTTGCTGGATTCCTGAATTGACTGATTCCTAATATCCACATGCTAAATAGCTCCAAAACATGAGGGGAGCTCCAAGACCTGATACTTGTTTGTCCAGTATCTAGACGTCCTGAGAATTTTTTCAGATTGCGGACTGGTATAACACAGATTCCTTATTCTTCCTTTGCTGGAGGCTGTGTAGTGTCCTGTATATGAGGACTCCCTTTCCCCAGATTCCTGTTTTGAAACCCTGATTCTTGTTTAGCCCTTAGCAAGACGTCATGTAGATTTTGTGATTGAGGATCCGCGTAATACACATTCCTTATTTTTCCTTAGGAAGAGGCCTCGAAGTTTCCTGTTATGAGGAATATTACCCACATTCCTGCTTCAAATTCCTTATTCTTGTTTAGCCCTTAGCAAGACGCCCTGAAATTTTAAGGGATTGAGATCTTGTGTAACCCGGATTCCGTACTCTTTCTTAGCAATAGGCAGTCCAGTTTCCTGTATTTGAGGACTCCCACTACCCAGATTCCTACATTAAACCTGATTAATGGTTACCACTTAGTAAGACGCCCTGTGGATTTTTGGGCTGAGGACTTGTGCAACCAAAATTCCTTTTTCTTCCTTTGCAAGAGGCCATGTAGTTTCCTGTATTTGAGGACTCCCATTACTCAGATTCCTGCTACATTCTCAGAAAGGAGCTAAGATATTTGCTGGCTACCTAGAATTCCAATTGTTTGAATATCAAGAGAAAGACTCCCATAAGGTTATTGGGGAACTGGAATCCACGATTCCTAATTCCCTTTAACAAGACCTCCCCAAAATGTGGACTCTCCTAAACCCATGTCCCAATTCCCACCAGCCTGACCACAAGTAATTCCTGTATTTTGAAGTAACCTGAATCGAGGGATTTTGTACCAATATGCCATTAGATTCCTGGGGTACCTGGTTATGGTCCTACATGTTCATAAGACACAAAAACATGTTTGTGCCAGATCCACGATTACAACTATCAAGAGAATAGAATGTTCCTGGGGATCTGTAATGACCGATTAAGACACAATAGGATATTTGTGCCAGATTCACGATTACAACTATGAAGAGACTAGAAAGTTCCTGGGGATCTGTAATGACCGATTAAGTGTTTCTATAGAGCTAGTAGCTCTGAAAAATGTAGGGATCCTGAAGCCCAGAATGCTGATTAAACCTTATCGAGAGGCCCTGTAGATTCTGGCTAATGAGAACTCCTAGAACCAGATTTCCTTTTCGTTCTCAGCAAGATGGCCAAATTTTCCCTCATGGTTTGGATCCAAAAACTCTGTATACAAATAGGCAGATGCCCAGAAATTGCCTAGGGTCGTTTAATCCATGAATTCTGGTTACCCTTAAAAGAAAGTGATAAATATTTGGCAACCTCAAAACACCAGGCCCCTATCAGAATAGGACCAACAGAAGTTTTAGGATTACAAGATACAACTTAAGGTGATAGTTACATGCAAATATGGCGATTAGCTTCTTTAGGTCCTGAAATATGCCATTTGTTGTCCCAAGCAACCCAACGGACTTGAGGGTCCACATTCTCAGTTATAACTTTCAAGAAGACCAGAAGGTTGCTGAGAATCTATAATGAAATAATTGTCATATCCAAGAAGCCTGTAGCCCTAAAGAATGTGTGGAAATAGAATCCCAGATTCCAGTTTAGCCCTTGTAAGGTGTCCATGTAGAATTCTTGGATGGCGAAACCCATAACCCAGATTCTTTTTTTTTCTCAGTAAGACTCCCGGAAGTTACCTGGCGATGTGGAAGTATAAACTCTTATATACCAATTATCATAAACCCAAAAGGTCAAAAGGGCCTGGAATGCAAGATTGCTGGAACCCCTTTAAGAATACCTCCTAAATATTTGTGAACACCTAATCCCAAGTTTCGAATATCAATCTAAAATTCCAGTAGTAGTTTCTGGATTAGGAGGTAAACCTGAAGTCAGAAATTACACGAAAAATGGCGACATGATTCCTTGGGTTGAGGAATATGTCCTTACAACCTCCTGCAAAAAAAGATGAGCAGATGGCCAGATTCTCTATTATAACTAAGAAGAGGAGCAGCAGTTACCTGGGAATCGGTAATTACAGATTTGTGGTACATATACAGGAATTAGTTCTGAAAAGTGTGGAGACTGGGACTCCACATTCCTGATTAGCATGTAGAAAAATCCTGTAGGCTTCTAGGTATGAGAACTACATTAAGCCAGGGAAAAATTAACAACTGTCCAGAAGTTTGCTGGTCACATGCAAACTGATATTCCTTGTTCCACATTGGTAACATGAGTAGAAACTGTGGGGACATACTGTCCGTGATTCCTGCTTTGTTCTCAGAAGAAATACCAGATGTTTCCCCATTCCCTAGAAGTCCAGATACGTGGCTCCAAATAAAAAGACTCCAGAATGCTCCTATGGACTTGTAAACCAAGACACTGGTGCCCTCCCAAAATTACCTTCAAAATATGGTGCAACATCTAACCCAAGGTCCTAATTCCGAATAGCTGAACTACCAGATGTTTCTAGAGTACGAGGTAACCCTGAATCAGGGCTTACATTCAAAACACCCGAGATGATTACTTGTGTCCTGGAATATGGCGTTAGAGGGTCCAGAATCTAAGTGGACTTGCAGTACCATATTATCATTTAAACTATTGAGAGGAGCAGAATGTTGTGGGACTTCTGGAATGAGTGATTCCTAACATGCACAAAGATACAGCTCTGAAAAATATGGGGACGTCGAAGATCGAGTCTTGTAGGCCTTACCAAGACGCCCTGAACATTTTTGGAATTGAGGACTCATATAACCCAGATTCGTTATTCTTTCTTATCAAGAGCCCGTTCAGTTTCCTGTATATGAGGATTCCCATTCCCCAGATTCTTGATTTGAAATCCTGATTCTTGTTTAGCCCTTAGCATGATGCCCAGTAGATTTTTGGCATTGAGGACTCATGGAAACCAGATTGCTTATCCTTTCTTAGGTAGAGGCTGTGTAGTTTCCTGTATATGAAGACTCCCATTACCGAGATTACTGCTTTGAAACTCTGATTCTTGTTTAGCCCTTAGAAAGACACCCTGTAGATTTTTCGGATCGAGGACATGTGTCAGCCAGATTCCTTGTTCATTCTTAGCAAACGGTTGTGAAGTTTTCTGTATATGAGGACTCTCATTCTTCAGATTCGTGCTTCAAAATCCTGATACATTTTTCTCCATTAGTAAGACTCCCTGTAGGTTTTTGGGATTTGAGGACTCGTGACACCCATATTCCTTATTCTTCCCTAGTAAGAGGCCATGTAGTTTCCCGTATATGAGGAATCCCATTTCGCAAATTCCTGCTTAATTCTCTGGAATACCCGAGATATTTACTGATGAATGTAGAATTCCAGATGTTTGGATATCAATATACTCCCATATAGTACCTGGGAACTGTTATCCAACCTTCCAGGTTCCCCTTAAGAAGACATCGTAAATATGTGGAATATTCTAAACCTAATATCCCAATTTCCCCAGCCTGACCACAGGAATTTGTGGTATTTTGAGGTAACCTCAAGAAAGGGATTTTGTCGCAAAATGCCAGTTGATACCTGGGGAACTGGATTATCGCCAAAGATGTTGATAAGAAACGAAATTGTGGGTTCAGATACTCGTTTACAACTATCGAAAGGACAGGAATCTCTTTGGATCTGTAATAAGAGATTTTAGGTATCCACGTAGCAAGTGGCTCTGAAAAATGGAAGTACCTACACAAGTGGCTCTGAAAAATGGAAGTACCTACAAACCCAGATTCCTCATTTACCTTATCAAGAGGCCATACAGATTATGATGATTGAGAACCCCTGACCCACATTCTCTTCTCGTTCTCAGCAAGAGGCCCTGATTTTACCTGGCAATCTGGATTCCAAAATCTGTATGTAAATAGACAGATTCCCAGCACTTTCACAGGGACGTGGAATCCGTGATTCTTGGTTACCTTTAAAAATATGTACTACATGCTTACCAACATCAACCCCCCAGGCCATATCAAATGGATTCACAAACGGAAGTTTTAGGATTACAGGGTACATCTTAAAACAAAAAATACACACAAATATGATGAGATGTTGCCTTAGTCCTCTAATCTGGATTTAGTTGTGCCGAGAAACCCAACTGAATTTCACTGACTGGTTCTTGGTTACAACAGTCAAGAGGACTAGAGGGTTGCTGGGAATCTATAATAACACTTGTCCTTTGCAAGTGGCAACGTGCTCTGAAGAATTTGGAGACCTAGAAGCCCAGATTCCAGATAAGCCCTTATAAGGGAGCTCTGTAGAAATGGATTGAGGCCTCCCATAACTCACATTCCTTCTTTTATTATCAGGAAGAGGCCCGGGCATTTTCTGGTGACGTGCTAATACAAACTCTTACATACCAATACACATACGCCAAGAAGTTTCCCAGGGACCTGGAATCGAAGATTGCTGTTTCCCCCTTAATAATACATCCTAAATATGTGGAAAGCCGTAATCCAACATTCTCAATGCGAAAACGAATGTACAGCAGTAGTTTCTGTATTGCAAGGCAAACCTGAAGACAGTGATTACATTAAGAAATGGTAGATGATTGCGTGGATTGTGGAATCTTGCCTTGGAATCTGGCCTTACAGGACCCTCTGAAACAAACATACCAGTAGGACAGAATCTCAGTTACAACTATCAAGAGGTGAAACACGTTCCTGGGGATCAGCAATGCCCAATATGTGGTATCCATATAAGACGTTGCACTGAATAATATGAGAAAGAAGATTCCCAGATTCTAGATTAGCATTTGATAAAGTCCCTGTCGATTCCTAGGCACTGCCTTAAGCCACGGATAATTTATCAAATGCCCAGATATTTGCAAATTATTTGGAAACCGAGTTTCCTGGTTCTTCTTAGGTAAAGCTTGTGGAAACTTTCAAGGGACACAGTGACCCAGATACTTATTTCGTTCTAAGAAAATGACGAGATGTTTCATGTTTGCCTGGAAGTCTAGACTCTTGT
Organism: Carlito syrichta; assembly: GCF_000164805.1. Lineage (NCBI taxonomy): Eukaryota > Metazoa > Chordata > Mammalia > Primates > Tarsiidae > Carlito > Carlito syrichta. The sequence continues at coordinate 12,918 of NW_007260938.1, forward strand.
ATAACCATAGAAAGATGACAATAATATGCCTGGGGACTTGGAATCGAATTCCTGGTTTCTTCCCAATAATACCTCCTAAAAAATTGAACACCTGAACCCAAAGTCCTAATAACGAACAGTGGAGCGACAGACGTTTCTGGAGTACGAGATAACACTGAGGTTAGGGCTTACATTCAAAAAATCTGATAGAATAACTTGTGTCATGGATCTGGAATCCGAGGTTCCGTGTATCTAAATGGACTTGTAGTGCCAGATTCTCGTTCACAACTATCAAGAGTACCAGCGTGTTGCTGGAGTCCAGGAATGATTGATTCATAATATCCACATAACAAGTAGCTCTAAAACATGAAGGGTGCTCGAAGTCCTGATCTTGTTTAGCCCTTAGAAATATACACTGTAGATTTTCGGTATTGAGGACCCATGTAGCCCAGATTCCTCATCCATCCTTCGCAAGAGTCATGAAGTTTCCTGTATGCGAGGACTCCCATTACCCAGATTCCTGCTTCATTCTGAGCAAGACACCGAGATATTTCGTGGTGATGTAGAATTCAAATTGTTTAGATATCAATTGAAAAATCCCCAAAAGTTTCCTGGGCAGTTGGAATCCAAGATTCCTGGTTCCCTTTTAGAAGACTCTCTAACCCTATGGGGACCTAGAAACCCAGATTGCAGATTAAACCACATCAACACACCCTGTAGACTTCGGCGAATGAGAATCCAAGAACCCGGGTTCCCTTTTCGTTCTCAACAAGATGCCTTGATTGTCCCTGTCATGTGTATTCCAAAACTCTGTATACAAAAAGATAGATGCTCACAAGTTTCCTAGGGTCGGAGAATCCGTGATTCCTGGTTACCTTTAAAAATACTAAACGTTTGGTAACTGCAAAACCCTCGGCCCGTCTTTAAATAAAAGTACAAATGGAAGTTTGAGAATTACGAAGTTCATCTTGAGACTAAGAGTTACATTCAAATATGGCGAGATGATCCCTTTTGTGCTGGAATCTGGCCTTAGTTGTTTCAAGGAACGTAACGGACTTGCAATGCGAGATACCCGTTTACAACTATCAAGAGGACCAGAATGTTGCTGGATTCCTGAATTGACTGATTCCTAATATCCACATGCTAAATAGCCCCAAAACATGAGCGGAGCTCGAAGCCCTGATTCTTGTTTGTCCAGTAGTAAGCCATCCTGAGAATATATTTGGATTGAGGACTCGTGTAACACAGATTCCTGATTCTTCCTTCGCTGGAGGCTGTGTAGTGTCCTGTATATGAAGACACCATTTCCCCAGATTCCTATTTTGAATCCTTGATTCTTGTTTAGCCCTTAACTAGAAGCCATATAGAATTTCTGATTGTGGAACCGTGTAAGACTGATTCCTTATTATTCCTTATCAAGAGGTCTCAAAGGTTCCTGTTATGAGGAGTATTTCCCACATTCCTGCTTCAAATCTCTTATTCTTGTTTAGCTCTTAGCAAGAGGCCCAGTAGTTATTTTGGTATAGAGAACACGTGCAAACCAGAATCCTTATTATTTCTTAGCAAAGGCCCTGTATTTGCATGTATATGAGGACCCATTTCGGTAGATTCATGCTTCAAAAGCCCTTATTCGTGTTTAATCCTTAGCAACATGCCCTGAAGTTTTTTAGGGTTTGAGGACACATGTAACACAGATTCCTTATTCTTTCTTCGCAGTAGGCAGTCCAGTTTCCTGTATTTGAGGACTCCCACTACCCAGATTCCTACATTAAAACCAGATTCATGGTTACCTCTTAGTAACACGCCCTGTGGATTTTTGGGCTGAGGACTCTTGCAACCAAAATTCCTCAGTCTTCCATAGCAAGAGGCCATGTAGTTTCCTGTATATGTGCACTCCCTTTTCCCAGATTTCTCTTTTATTCTCAGCAAGGTGCTGAGATATTTCCTGGTGACCTAGAATTCCAGTTGTTTGGATATGAAGAGAAAGACTCCAATAAGTTTATTGGGGAAATGGAAT
>NW_007260939.1:0-10470 GCF_000164805.1 Carlito syrichta
CCAAATTATGTAGGAGAACCACTCATTGGTTAGCAAATAAAGAGGAAATAAATAGTAGGGTCACCCATCACAGAGGAGGATCAGTCACTGGGGCATTTTTCATGGAGTAAGGCCAGTCATGGATGTATTTTAACAAAGGTAAAAGCAAGCACTGGAGCTTATAGAGAAGGCACAGTCACTGGGCCACCTATCAAAGAGAAAAACCAATCACTGGGTCACCCATCACGAGGAGAGTCCATCACTTGGGCACCCATCACAGGAAGGCTATGTCACTAGGATATCAACTATGGAGAGATGAGGGTTACCCCATGTGGCCCCAAATTTGGAGGAGTGCCAGTCACTGGGTCCAATCACAAAGGAAGAAAAGTCAATTGAGTAACTAATATGGAAGAGGCCCAGTCACTGGGACACCCATCACAGAGGAGGACCAGTCATTATGTCACCCATTATGAATGAGACCCAGAAACTGGGGCACTCACCAAAGAAAAGAACTAGTCACTGGAGCACCCTTCTGAAGCAGATCCTGTTACTAGGACGCCAATCACAGAAAAGGTCTAGTCACTGGAGCACCTATAACAGCGATGGTCAGTCATTTAGGCACCAATCATAAAAAATTACCCCAAAATGACTGAAGAGAGAAAACCACTTGGGCAAAAATCACGGAGGCCAGTTACTGGAAAACACATTAGAATAGATGGTCTGTCACTGGGGAAATCATCACAGAGAAGGCTAGTCACTGGGCTACCCAACACAGATGAGGGCTGGTCACTGAACTGCCAATCGCAGAGGAGGGCCAGACAATGAGGTGCCAAACCCTTGAAGAAAGGAAAGTCATTACAGCACCCACCAGTTAAGAGAGCAAGTTTCTGGAGCTCCTATTGCATAAAAGTCTCAATCACTGGTTCTCCCATCATAGAGGCAGGAATATCTCTGAGGTACTCATCGAATAGGAGGGTCAGTCACTGGGACAGCTATCACAGAAGAAATCCAGTCACTGGTCACCCATGACAGAGGAGAGGCAGACACAGGGTTACCAAAAAAAGGGCCACTCATGGGGCTCCCCATACAGAAGGATAGTAACTGAGACACTCACATATGAACTTTACAGGATAGCACTGATAAAATAAAAGTGGCACTCTCTGGGGCACCCAATATGGAATGAGGCTAGCCACTGAGAAAACCACTACAAAGGAAGTCCAGCATTGGAGTACCCATCACTGAGGAAGACTAGTCATTGGGACAAGAATCAAAAAAGAGGCCTTGTCACTAGAGCAGCCAATATGAAGAAGGCAAAGTAAACGGGACACTAATCCCAGAGTATGACTAGTCAATAGAGCACACATTAAGGATGAGAGTCAGTCAAAGGGGCACAAATTACCAAGCAGGCACAGTCACTTTGCAGTCATAATTGAGGAGGTCTGGTTACCGAGGCATCCATTATGTACATAACCAGTTATTAGGGCAATATTCACAGAGGAAATTTAGTCATTGTGGGACAAATGAGAGAGGATGATCAGTCACTGGGGCAGATATCATAAAAATGGTCAGTCACAGGTACTTCAGTCACAGAGAAGGCACAGTCACACGGACACCAACAAGAGAGGAGGGCCAGACACTGAGGCACCCAACAAAGAGGAGACTCAGTCACTGTGGCAACCATAACAGAGGTCAGGATTCACTGAGGTACCCATCACAGATAAGAACCAGCCTCTGGGGCATGTATGACAAAGGAGAGCTAGAACTTTAGTCACCCATCACACAGGAGAGACAGTAACTGGAGCATCCAAAATGAAGGAGGGTAATCACTGAAGCACCAATTAAGAGGAGAGCCAGTCACTAGGACACCATTACAGATGACAGCAATCAATTGAGGTACCTATCAGAGAGGAGGCTAGTCACTGGAGTACCCATCAAAGATGTGGGTCAGTCATTGGACACCAATTACGGAGGAAAGCCAATCACTGATGCAGTGATCACAGAGAAGGGCCAGTTAATGAGGCACCAAATGCAGAGGAGGGACATTCACTGAGCAACTATCAAAAACGAGTGCTAATCACTGAAGACCTGGTCACAGAGGAGGCCCAATCACTGGGTGACACGCCACAAAGGAGAATCAAACACTGAGGTACCCATCATAGAGGAGGGCCAGTCACTGGAAAGGCTATCACAGAAGAGGGAAAGTCATTATGGCACCCATTGGAGAAAGGTCAGTACCTGGGACACCCATCACAGAGAAATAGCAGCCACCTGGGCACCCATAACTGAGGACTGAGCCACTAAAAGATGAGGACTAGTCACGGAAACACCCACACAGAGGAGAATTTGTCACTATGGTACCATGATAGAAAAACTTCAGTCATTAGGGTACCCGATATGGAAGTTGACCAATAACTAAGACAATCATTACAGAGGAGGGCCAGTCACTGGGGAAACAATCACAAAGGAGGGTTTTTCCCTTGGGCACTTATTATGGATAAGGACCAGTTGCTGGGCCACCTATCCCAGAGGAGGTCTAGTCACTAAGGCACCCATTATAATGGAGGGATAGTAACTAGGGCAAAAATAACTGAAGAGGCACATAAGCTGGGGTTTCTATTATAGAGGAGGGAATATTCACTGATTCAACCATTATGTAAGAAACCCAGTCACTGGGGCAGTGAACACAGAGGAAATCTAGTCACTGGGATATTGATTACAGATGATAGTCAATCATTGGGACAGTTTTCACAGAGGAGAGTAAGTCATGAGGTTTACCCATCCCAGAGGTGATATAGTCTCTGGGCACCAGAAGAGGGTTACATCACAGAAGAGGGTTAGTCACTGAGACAGTCACAGAAAAAGGCATGCCACTGGAGAATCCATCACAGAGTAGTGCTAGTCACAGAGGAACCAAATTTGGAGGATGACCAGGGGACACCAAACACAGCTAATGGAGTACTGATTATGGAGGACGTCCAGACACTGGGTCATCCATTCAAAAAGGGCCAATCATTGGGACACCCGTCACAAAGGAGGTTAGGTCACTGGGAACCCATCACAAGGGAATTCCAGTCACTGGGAAGGCTGTCACAGAGGAGGGCAAGTAACTGGAACACCAATCACAATGGAGGACCAATCAGTGGAACATCCTTCACAAAAGATGGCCAGTCACTGGGGCACCCAAAATGGAGGAGGATCAGTCACTGGGGAACCCATTATGGAGGAGGCTCAGTCACTAGGGCACCAATCACAAAGAAGTGTTTTTCACTGATACTCCCACCACATGGAAGACCAGTCACTTGAGCGCTCATCAGAGAAGAGGGGAAGTGACCATGCACCCATTAAGGAGCATGCTCAGTTACTGTTGCAACTATCACAGAGGAGACTTGGTCACTGGAACAATCATCACAAAAAAGAACCTGTCACTGGTGTACCCAGCACATATGAGAACTATTCACTAGGACACCTACTATGGTTGAGGACTGTTTACCGGGGAACTCATCACAAGTGAGGCAAAGTCACTGAGGTACATAGAAGAGAAAAGGGCCAATCACAGAGCCACTCATAACAGAGGAGTGTCAGTCACAGGAGTACACATTAGAATGGGACTTGTAACTGGAGAACCCATCAGAGGAGATCAAATCATTAGAGCAAACATCAGATAGAAGGCCTAGTCACTCAGACACCCATTAGAAGGAGTCTGAGTCAGTTTCACTGATCACAAATGAAGGCCTGTCACTGTGGTATCAATCAGAAAGGAAGATAAGTCATTAGGGGACCCATCACAGAATAAGCTTAGTATTAGGGCACACATCAGAATTGTGGACCAGTCTCTGGGGCACCCAACAAAGAAGAGGCTATTCACTTTGGAACCAATCACAGATGAGGGCCAATCACTGAGGCACTGATCACAGAGGAGATTCCATCACTGGAGCACCAATCATAGAGTAAGTCTTTCAATAGGGCGAAAAATACACTAAGGAACAGTCACTGAGTCACCCATCACTGAGGAGGATCAGTTACTGGGACAGCCATCACAGAGTAGGGTCAGACACTGAAGTACCAATCACAGAAGAGGGATAATCACTGGAGCTCTCATAACAGTGGAGGGTCAGTCACTGGAGCACCCATAACAGAGGGGAGTGCATCAGCAGGCCACTCATCACCAAGTTGAGCCAGTCACAGGAGCACACTTCACTGAGAAGGACCACTCACTGTTACATCCAACATAGAAAATGCAACTCACTGTCTCATTCATAACAGAGGTGGGTCAGTTTCTTGGGCACTTATTATGAAGAAGACCCATCAGTGGGGTAACATTCTCAAAGGAGGGTTAGTCACTAGGACAATTATGGTGAAGGGTCCGTCTCTGAGACACTCATAATGGAGGAGGACTAGTAACTGAGGCGGACATTATATCACTGTCTCAGTCACTAGGTCAGTAATCACCAAATAAATGTAGTCACTGGGGCACCATCCCAGAGGAGGATTTGTTACTGGGGAATTTTTCAGTGAGAAGGGCCAGGTATTGTGGCACACAACACAGAATTGGGCCAGAAACTGGGGTTCCCATCATAGTGGAAGTGCAATCCCTCAGTACACATCACAGAAGAGGGTCAGTCACTGGGACAGCCAACACAGAAGAGGGCCAGTTATGAGGCACCCATCACAGAGAAGGGACAGTATCTGTGGCACCCATCACAGAGTAACAGCAGCCACTGGAACATCCATCACAGAGGAAATTCCTTCATTGGGGTTCATCACAGTGGTGGGCAAGGAATGGTTACACTTTTTACACTGGAGGACTAGTCACTGGTCCACCCAATATAGAGTAGGATAAGTATTGTGTCATCCATTCCACGACGGAGTCAGTCAGTGGGCTCCCATTATTAAGGGCAATGCCACTGGAACAACCTTAAGAGAGGAGGGTTAGTCGCTGGGGCAATCATTATGGTGAAGTGTTAGTGACTGGGGCACCAATGACAATGGAGACCCAGTCACTATGACAACCATAATTGTTGCACCCATAAGAAAACAGGATCCTTCATTGTGGCACACATCACAGAAAATCACTAGGGCACTCAATATAGAGTATGCTCAATCACTGATTCAACTATCACAGAATAGAACCAGTCATTGGGACACCAATCACAGAGATGAGTCAGTCACTAGGGTCCCCAGAACAGATGAGAACTAGTAACTAGGGCATGAGGAATTGTCTCTGTGACATTCATCAAAGAGCAGGCACAGTGATAGAGAAACTTATTACAGATGAGGGTTAGTAACTTTGACACCCAATAGGAGGAGGTCCTGACACTGTGATACCCATCATAGAGAAGGGCTAGTCAGCCGGGCTTGGTGACTCAGTCTGTAATCCTGAGCTTTGGGAAGCTGAGGTGAGAGGATTGCCTGAGCCCACGGGTTCAAGATCCACCTGGGAATCTTGGCGAGACCTCATCTCTACAATAAATCAAAAAATTATATGGGCATGGTTGCTCGCGCCTGTAGTTCTGGTTACTTGGAAGGCTGAGGCGAAAGGATTGCCAGAGGCCAGCAGGTCGAGGATGCGGTGGCCGGGAGTGGCCACTGCATTCCAGTCTGTGTGACAGAGTGGGACTCCAACTCAAAAAAAAAAAAAAACAGAGAGAACGACTAATACACACATCACTAGGAGACCCTATCACTGAGGGAACTATCACTACGGAGAGACAGATACTGAGGCATCCACCACACAGGAAGCTAAGTCATTGAGGAACTCATTAGAAAGAAGGTCAATAACTGGATCATTGGTCAGAAAAGGGGATAGTCACTGGGAACCCATCACAGAGATTGCTCAGTCATTGGGTCACCCATCACAGAAGAGGTCCAGTCACTGAAGCACCAATCACAAAGGAATATAGTCACTGGTGCATCCATCGTAGAGGAGGGCCAGTCTCTGGGACACCCACCAGAGAGGAGGCCAGTCACTTGGATACCCATCAATGAAAAAGGCCAGTCACTGGAGAAAAATTACAGAGGGAAGCCCAACTGGAACACAAATCACAACAGAGGCTCAGTCAGTGAAGTACCAAACACAGAGGGTCATTTACGTTAGGTATCCAGTGATTGACCCTCTTCTGTGATGGGTGACATCATGACTTGTCCTATTCTGTGATGGCTGTCCTAGTGCCTAGCCCATCTCTGTTATGAGTGCCTAAGTGACTGTTCCTCCTCTGTGTTTGGTACTTCACTGACTGAGCCTCTGTTGTGATTTGTGTTCCAGTTGGGCTTCCCTCTGTAATCCCTCTGTAATCACAGAAGAGGATCCATCACTGGATACCCAATGTAAATGAATATAGTAACTAGAGTACTCTTCTGAGAGGAGTAAAGTGACTGGGGCACCTATCACAAAGGAGGGCTAGTCACCAGGGCACACATAATAGAGGAGGTCCAGTCACTGAGACACTTATCACAGAGGAGAGTCAGTCAGTGGGACACCCAACACAGAGGAGATTCAGTCACTTGGGGAAGCCATCACAGAAGAAGGCTATTCACTGTGGCACCCAATTTGGAGGAAGATCAGTCACTGAGACTCTAATCATTCAGGAAGCCCAGTCAACAAAGCATCTATTGTGAAAGAACACCAATCACTGGGAAACCCTTCACATAGGACAGCCAATCACTGGAAAAAACATTATGAAGGAAGCCCAATCACTGGGACACCTATAAGAGAAAGGAAAATCACCAGGGTACCCATTATGGAGGACTCTTAGTAAGTGGGACATCCACCACAGAGGAGGATAAGTCAGTCAGGCAAATATTATGGAAGAGGGCCAGTCACTAGGCACCATAGTGGAGGCACATTCATAGGGGCACCCAAATAAAGAAAGGCTAGTATCTTGAGCAGCAAAATGGAGGAGTTCCAGTCAATGAGGCACCAATCAATAAGGAATGCAAGTCACTGGTACACCCGTGACTGAGGGAGGTGAGTCACTGGGGCACCAATTTTTGAGAAGGGGTAGTCACTGGGACAACCATTACAAATAAGGGAAAATCACTGGGGCACCTAGTCGTGTTGATAGCCATCACAACGAAAGGCAAGACACAGGGACACCCATTATTGAGGCAGCCTATTATGTGGAACACCCATCACAAGGAGGGCTGGTCACTGAAACAATCATTAGGAGGAACCCCAGTCACTGGTGCACCAATTGCAACAGAGGACCAGTCACTTGGGCATCCATAACGGAGGAGGGCCAGTCACTGGGACACCCATTATGGAGGAACTCTAGTCACCTGTGTAAAGCTCTCAAATGTAGCAAATCAATGAGACACCTATTACAGAGGGAGAGCCTGTTACAGGGGTAACCGTAACAGAGAAGAGCTAGTCACTAGGACACCAATTATGGTGAGGACCAGTTACTAGAACACCCATCACAGAAAAGGCCAATCACTCAGATAACCATAAAAGCTAAGGAAGAGTCACTGTAACACCCATTTTTGAATAAGATTAGTTACTGGAACACCCATCATAGAGGAGGTAGAGTCAAAAGGCCACTCATTATGGAGGAGGACCAGTCACTATAGCACCAATCACCCAAAAGTCCCAGTCAGAGGAGCACTCATAATGGAGGAGAGATAATCAATGGGTGACCTATTATGTAGAAGACTCAGTCACTGACAGCAACTAAACAAGACTAGAAAGTTAGACACTGGGATACCAAACACAGAGAAGTATCAGTCACTGAGGTATTTTTCACAGAGGAGAGCCAGTCACTGGGACACCCATCACAAAGGTGGGCTAGTGATTGGAATACCCAACACAGTGGAAGGCACTTACTGTGAACCCCATAACAAAAGAGGGTCAGTCACTGGGGCACCCACTATAAAGGAAGGAACATCATTGGGATGTCTTTCACAGAAGAATGTTAGTCACTGGGGCATATTATGGTTGAAGGCCAGTCATTGGGGCACTAAATACAGAGGATACTCAGTCTCTGAGGCACTCATAATAAAGGAGACTCAGACAATTGGGCACCCATTATGGAAGAAGACCAGCCAGTGATGTACTCATCTCAGAGGAGGGTCATTCACTGGGAGTGCCATAACTGAAGGAGGCCAGTCACTGGTTCACCCATAACAGAGAAGGGACAGTCACATGGGCACCCATAACAGAGGAAGCCCAGTAACCGGGGCACCTTTCACAGAGGTGAAAGGCGACATACCTCAAAGAGGAGAGCTAGTTAATGGTACACCCAACAGATGGCTAGTCACTGTGACCTCGAAACAGAGGAGATTCATTCCCTGTGACTCCCATAAAGAAGAGGTCCAGTCGTTATAAAAGCTTTACAAGGGAGAACTCATTACTAGGGCAACAATTATGGTGAAGGGTTAATCATTTGGGTACCAATCACAGAGGAGACCCAGTCACTGGGACACCCATAATAGCAGAGGGCCTAACACTAGGTTACCAATCAGAGAAGAGGTAAGGAGTCACAAGGGCACTCAATATAAGAGGTCCTGGTGCAATGATCACGAGATCAGACGTTCACTGGGAAACGCATCGACGAGCAGCCAAATCACTAAGAAACATATCACTGAGTAGGTCTAGCCACTGACACATCAATGACAGAGGAAGCCTAATCACAGGGCCACCTATAATAGTGGAGAACCAGTCTCTGAGGTATCCATCACAGAAGAGGCTAGTCATTGGGCAAGCCATCAAAGATGAGGGTCAGTCAGTGGGTCATCAATTTCACAGGAGATTCAGTCACTGGGGCACTAGCAAAAAGGAAGAATAGTCACTGGGAAATAAATCACCAAGATGGACCAAGCACTGGTACAGTCATTACAAAGGAGGTCCAGTCATTAGGACACTCATCACAGAGGAAAGCACATTACTGTTGCATCCTTTTTGGAGGAGGCTCAATCACAGGGAAAACCAACACAGACCTGGGTTAGTTACTATGGTACTCAATATAGAAAAAGCACAGTCAGTGGGAATCCTATCTCAAAGTAGGGTAATTCCCTAGGGAAATAATTATGGAAGAAGGTCAGTTGCAGGGGCACCCATCATAGAAGAAGTGAAATCACAGGGACATTCATCTGAGAAGACACTGGAAGATACATCACAGAGGGGAAACCATTACTGGGTCACCAATTACAGAGTAGTACAATTACTGGGGACATCAATCACAGAGACGTCTAGTCACTGGGACATCGAAAGCAGTGAAGGGCCAGTCACTGGGGCACTCATCATAGAGGAGTCCAGTCCCTGGGCTACCAGTGAAATATGATGTCCAGTCACTGCAGCATTGATGGAGAGGAGTCAGTCACTAGGTCTACAATCACAGAGGAAGCCCAATTACAGGAGACCCATCACAGAACAGAGTCTATCACAGAGGAACCATCACAGAGAAGGGCACGTCAGAGAGACAGTGTGTACAGAAGTGGATCAGTCACTGGGGATCTCATCATGGAGGACCAGTTACTGGTGAACCTATCACAGAGGAGGGATACTCTCATGGAACCCAAAACAGAGGATGGCAGGTTACTGGGACACCCATCAGAGGAGGGTTTGTCCCTCTCGCACCAATAATGGAGGAGGGTCAGTCACTGGGTCACCTATTGTGGAGGAGATCCAGTCATTGAGAAAACAATCAGAAAAAAAGGGTCCATCATTGGGGCACTCATCAATGAGCAGTGTAAGCTAAAGGCCACCCATAACAAAGGAGGGCTTGTCACTGGGGATCCATTATGGAGGAGGGCCACTCACTGAGGCACAAATTATCTAAGAGACACAATCTCTGTGGCACTCATAATGGAGGAGCATTTGTTACTAGGGCAGCCATTATGTAGGAGACATTTTCACTGGGACCATGATCACTGAGGAAGGCTAGTCATTGGGGAACACATCAGAGAGGATGATTAGTCAATAGGGCAGTTTTCACAGAGGAGAGTCATTCACTGGAGCACCCAAAACAGAGGAGGACTATTCATTGGGCACTTATTATAATGAAGACCAAGTCAATGGGCCATCTATAACAGAGGAGAGGCAGTCAGTGGGACATCCATCACAGGAGAGAAAATCACATGATTCCCAGCATAAAGGATAGCTACCCACTGGGAAAAAAATTATGAAGAAGGTCTAATTACTAGAACATCACAAAGGAGGACTATTCACCGGGGCGCCCAATTTGTACTAGGACCAGTTACTAGGACACCTATCACAAAATAGGGCTAATCACTGCTGCACCCGTCACAAAAAATGGTGAATCATTGAGGCACTAATCACAGGGGAGACTCAATCAGTAGAATACTTATTTTGGAGGAAAACCACTCAATGGGACAACCATCACAGAGGAGTGCAAGTCACAGTGGCACCCATTATAGAGGAGTCCCAGATAATGAGACACCCAGCAAAGAGGAGAGATAGTCACTGTGACACCAATTTTGGGGGAGTCCTGTTACTAGGACACCCACCATAAAACAGTGCTAGTCACTGCAGCACCC